>NC_066876.1:35487457-35724957 GCF_022985175.1 Labeo rohita
ACAGAAAAGATGAATTCGTTTACCTGGATCTTTAGTCTATGATTAGCTCACCTCACCTCTTATCCGACAAGTTTTTGGGTTGGAGTCGTTCGTTACGTGACGTGACAGCACCATAAGATGAACGAACGACTCGAAAAACCCGGAGACTCGAAACAGGTGAACTAATTCCAGTACAGAACCTAATAGGATGTTGCGCATGTGCAACTAAACAAATCACTCCCTGAGATGACTTGTTCTTCCCGAGTCACATTAAAGATTTGTTCAAAATGAACGAATCGTTCAAGAACAACCCATCACTAATTCGTAGCATCGTGAACGCGCATCCCAGAGCCTGTGTATACAAGCTTTGACTGCTTATGACTGAAGACAGAAAGACATGAACATCTTGGATGACAAGTGGGTGAGTGAACCATTTGTAATTTGTTGTTCTGGAAGTGGAGTTCTCCTTGAAGAAGAATACAAAGAAGAACACGAGGTATACAAAGAAGCAGTTTTATAGTAGTTTTAAACAACAATTTGCCAAAGTGGTAAAATAAACCTAATTTACGATTTTCTCAGAAGCAAGAAGTTGATGTTTTGCATCTCAAGTGAATGTATTTTGTTTCTGAAGCAAAATGTTATTTTAGGTAAGTTTATATTTTTTACTTTGAACCGCCACCATGCATGAAACATGCCTATAAATAAACCTGCCTAATGATTTCTAGTCATTATGAATTGTTTGAGCATTCCTGTACAAGCACGTCTGAATGATCCAGCAGTAAAGGAATTAAATCATGCCGTCCCTACAGCATCCTCAGCTGACTCGAACCCAAAGAAAAGCGCCACTGTAGTCGCATAATGCTGTGTTTCTCTGCCCTCTGTGATTTCAGTGTTGTTCTAGCATGCGGGAACATCACATCCTTGATTACTGCCAGCCACGTTTCTACGGGGACTATCAATCTCCCTGGCAACAGCACTAATGTGAGTATGTTTCTGTGTTGCTCCTTGAACATTGCTTTAGCCGCACACCTCCTACAGCGGCAACACTCCCCTGGCGTCTCTGGCTTTTTCCTGTGCAACCCAAGAAAAACAATGCATTACAAATAAAGAGAATGCAAGTGATATAAATAATTCACTGCAAAAATAATGCTTTGTTTTGATTGCTTGAGGAGGCGCTTTAAAGCATAAAAAGTGCTGCTTTCACTTACAAATAATGTTTCTTTACCAATACAAATGCAATACTCATTCTTGATACTAAAACATCCATTTTAAACAATTTGGCAACTAAAATAAATACATACTGCTCAAGTTGACTATCATTATGAGTAGCACCAGCTGAAAAATAACATTACCAATGGTTGGAAAAATGGGCGATCACTTCTGTTCTGCTATAGTAGGGCTAAGCGATAAATGATATTTAACGATAAGCTGATTTTAATTTGATATGAATTACTGTAACAGCCTATCATACAGCAGAAATAAAGTCAGCCAATCAATGCATGTAGGATGCCAGAGAGCATGAAAGCCCATTTCCACAACTGAAATAAAAGGTTATTGTGACTTTTTATTAGGATTCTGACTTTTTGCATGATACAAACTTGCAATTCTGACTTTTTTTCTCAAAATTATAAGATTTAAACTCACAATTGCGAGTTATAAAGTCAGAATTGCAAGACATAAACTCTCAATTCTGACTTTTTTCTCAGAATTGCCTGATATAAACTAACAAATTGTGAGAAATAGTCAGAATTGTAGGATAAAAACTTGCAAATGCGAGTTTATATCACACAATTCTTTGTTTCTCAGAACTGAGTTTATATCTTGCAATTCTGACCTTATAACTTGAAATTAGTTTATATCAGATAATTCGGAGAAAAAAAGTCTGATTTGCGAGTTTCTATCTCGCAATTATGACTTTTTAACTCACAATTGCAAGTTTATATCATGCAATTCTGACTTCATTTGAGTTTATATCTCAATTCTGAGAACAAAAGTCTGAATTGCGAGTTTGCATCAAGCAATTATGAGGAAAAAAAAAGTCATGATCGCAAGATCTAAACTCACAATTGCGAGAAAAAAATGTCAGAATTGTGAAATAAAAACACTGCACAAACCCAAACACACACTCTTTAAAAGGTTCTTCACAGCCATAGAAGAACCATTTTTGGTTCCACAAAGAACCAGTCAGTCAAAGGTTTTTTAAAGAACCATCTCTTTCTTACCCTTTTATAATCTGCAGAACCTTCTTTCGCCACAAAGAACCTTTTGTGAAACAGAAAGGTTCTTCAGATGTTACAGGTTCTTTATGGAACCATTTAGACAAAAAAGGTTCTTCTATGGCATCGTGAAGCACCTTTATTTTTAAGAGTGCACGTGACGCTTGCTGTGTTTTCAGCATCTGTTTCAATATATGAGGACATCAACATATTGACTTCATGCCCAAAGCTGCTCTGAGAGACACTTCACCAACTTTATTACATTTGAGAAAAACTATTGTGAAATACAAAATGAAACCAAAGACACTTCCTCAAAGATCTTTGCAACAAACTGCCAAAATGAAAGTATAGTTTAACTTGAAGAAATTCTGAGAGAAATATATTACTACTGGATACAAAAATTTACTTCTCAAAGTAGAAATAATAATAATAAATAAATAATTCAAAAATCATATATATATACGAATATACGAAATATATGAATATACGAAAAAGTGTAGGATCAGTACGATGTTTTTTTTTTTTTTTTTAAAGAACTTTATGTCTGTCAAGGCTGCATTTATTTGATCAAAAATACGGCAAAAAAACATAATATTGTGAAATGTAATTACAATGTAAAATAATACTTTTCTATTTGAATATACATTAAAATCTAAATTATTTCTGATCAGAGCTGAATTTTCAGCATCATTACTCCAGTATTCAGTGTCACATGATTCAGAAACCTTTCTAATATGCTGATTTATTATCAGTGCTGAAAACAGTTGTGCTGCTTAATATTTTTTTGTAACCTGTGATACTTTTTTTTTCAGAATTATCTGATGAATAAAAAGTTAAAAAGAACAGCATTTATTTAAAATAGAATAGAAAACATATATATGGTAGTGTAAGAATACACTACCATTTGATTCAAATCGCGACTTTAGAGCGGGTTCGAGAATCATTTCGCGAATTGAATGATTTGCGATCCGTGCTCTGAGTCCTGATCTAATATGGTGGTTCGCGAATCAGTATTTTATTTCAGTGATCATTACTCCAATATTCAGTGTCACATGATCCATCAGAAACCTTTCTGATATGCTGATTTATTATCAGTGCTGAAAACAGTTGTGCTGCTTAATATTTTTTGTAACCTGTGATACTTTTTTTTTTCATAATTATTTGATGAATATACAATACCATTCAAAAGTTTGTGGTCAGTCAATTTTTATTCTTCCTTTTTTTTTTTTTTTTTTTAAAGTAATTAATACATTTATTCAGCAAGGATGTGTTAAACTGATAAAAAGTAATAGCAAATACTTATCTTGTTATAGTTTTATATTTTGAATAAATACAGTTCTTTTAAACTTTTTATTCACCAAAGAATCGTGAAAAACGTATCACAGGTTTGGCAGTTTGGCAGCTGTTTCCAACACTGATAATTCTAATAATAAATTAGCATATTAGAAAGATTTTTGAAGGATCATGTGACACTTAAGACTGGATTAATGATGCTAATTAAAATAGAAAGCATTCTTTTATATTATAGTAACATTTCTGTCACGGAGGCTGGACGAGAAATGAATGATCGAGAGTAGTCCCTTTGTAGCGTGACGGAAAACTCAAACGCGGACGTGCACGAGTGAGTAGGTAAATCACGCAGTTGGTCTGAGAACGCTCCGATAAGGAGTAGAGATTTCCACCAAGAAATCTGCGTTCTCACACGCACACAGACAGGTAAATAAGCGCTCCGAAGAGCAGAGAGTTTACTCACGTGAGTTGAGCTGGAGATGGGACCTGACGTGGAGTCAACCATGAACTCAATGTCTGGTGCTAGACAGACACCTACTTCCTGCTTAAATACCTGCGTGGGGTTACTTCCGGGTCCTCGTGACCTCACGTGACTTGGTGCGTGTGACAGTACCCCCCCCTCCAGGACCGGCACCAGACGGTCCCGGAACGGAGGATACCCGACGACGGTAGTCCTGGATGAGAGCTGGATCCAAGATGAACCGCCCGGGAACCCAAGACCGCTCCTCCGGACCGTAGCCCTCCCAGTCGACGAGATACTGGGTGCCACGGCCCCGAGGGCGCGAATCAAGGATTCGTCGGACGGTATAAGCAGGACCACCGTCAATGATCCGGGGCGGAGGTGGGGCAGGAGCCTGGGGAGACAGAGGAGAGAAGAAGACATGTTTGAGTTGGGACTGGTGGAAAACAGGATGGATCCGGAGAGATGTGGGCAGCTGGAGCCTGAAGGTGACAGGGTTTAACCGATGAGTGATCTTGAAGGGGCCAATGAAGCGAGCAGTGAGTTTTTTAGAGTCTGTTTTAAGGTTGATGTTGCGGGTGGATAAGTAAACCCTGTCACCAACATGGAACAATCGTCCCGGGGGGTGCCGGCGGCGATGTTGAGTGATGTATCGAGTGTTGGCTTTCAGGATGGCGGTGCGGGCATGGTTCCAGAGCCGCCGGCACCGGCGGACCAACTGTTGGGCAGATGGGACCTCAACCTCCGGTTCCTGATGTTCGAACACCGGAGGTTGAAACCCATAGCATACCTCGAATGGGCTCAGGTTGGTGGCAGAGGAAGTGTGGATGTTATTAGAAAGTTCAGCCCACACGAGGTAGCGAGCCCAGGAGCGCTGATGCTCGCCAGCAAAGCATCGGAGGAAGCGCTCCAGCTGTTGGTTGGCCCGCTCCGTCTGACCGTTAGTCTGTGGGTGGAATCCGGACGACAGACTAGAGGTGGTCCCGATCAGACGGCAGAAGGCCTGCCAGAACTTGGCCGTGAACTGGGGCCCTCTGTCCGAGACGATGTCCTTGGGGAACCCATGCAGGCGGACTACGTGTTCGAGTATGAGCTCCGCAGTGGTCTTGGCAGAGGGGAGTCCGGTGAGAGCCACCAGATGCACAGCCTTGGAGAACCGATCCACAATGGTCAGGATGGTGTTTTTCCCTTGAGATTCGGGGAGTCCAGTGACGAAGTCGATGGAAATATGTGACCAGGGTCGTTTGGGGATGGGGAGGGGCTGCAGCTCGCCAGTGGATGGGGTGTTAGTGGTCTTGGAGCGAGCGCAGATGTTGCATGCCTGGACGTACTGTTGTACGTCTCTCCTCAACGTCCTCCACCAAAACGCCCTGGTGATAAAGTTGATGGTCCTCTGGACTCCCGGGTGTCCTGCCAGAGTGGAATCGTGCCCCCACTGGAGAACTTCTTGGCGTAAGGTGTCAGGTACGAAGAGACGTCCAGTGGGGGTATCCGGAGGGGGTGGATTTTGGCTGTGGCTCTGGCGGACTCTCTCTTCTAACCCCCACCGGAGGGGAGCCAAGATGACGTGGGATGGCAGGACAGGCGCGGCCTCCGAGGTGGTGGAGTCTCGCTGGTGTTGGCGGGAGATGGCGTCTGCTTTGCTGTTCTTCGAACCGGGCCGGTAGGACAGTTGGAAATTAAAATGTTCGAAGAACAGGGCCCACCGCGCCTGCCTGGGGTTGAGCTGTTTGGTCTGGCGGATGACGGTGAGGTTCTGGTGGTCGGTCCAGACGGTGAATGGGTCGCCGCCGCCCTGGAGCCAGTGACGCCATTCCTCCAATGCCCACTTGATGGCCAACAGTTCACGGTCCCCTACCCCGTAACGCTGCTGAGTGGAATTGAATTTTCTAGAGAAAAAACTACATGGGTGTAGTTTACCGTCTGGACCACGTTGTGAGAGGACGGCTCCTACGCCCACATCGGAGGCGTCCACCTCAACAACGAAGGGTTTGTCCGGGTTGGGGTGGGTGAGGACTGGAGCGGTGGTGAACAGGTGGCACAGAGTCTTGAAAGCTTGGATGGCTTCGGGGGTGAGGCGAAAAGTTCCATGTGAGGGTTTAGTGAGAGCAGTGAGGGGTGCTGCAGTTGCGCTGAAGCCCTGGATGAATCGCCTGTAGAAGTTGGCGAACCCCAGAAAACGTTGTAGCTGTTTAAGCGACGTGGGTAGGGGCCACGAGCGCACAGCCTCCAGCTTCTGGGGATCCATGGCCACACCCTGAGGCGAGATGACAAAACCGAGGAATGTGGTGGAGTGCTGGTGAAAAGCACATTTTTCCAACTTACAGTACAACTGATGGGCCAGCAACCTCCGTAGCACTGCTCGGACATGCTGGGTGTGTTCCTCCAGAGTCTTAGAATATATGAGGATATCGTCCAAATATGCATAACACCAGCGACCCAGCATGTCCCGGAGAACGTCGTTGATGAGTTGTTGAAATGCAGACGGACTGTTGCACAGACCAAACGGCATGACGAGGGTCTCGTAGTGACCGGTGGGGGTTATGAAGGCCGTCTTCCACTCATCGCCCTCTCTGATGCGGACTAAGTTGTACGCGCTCCGTAAGTCCAGCTTCGTGAAGAAGCGGGCACCAGAGAGGGCGTCCAGGGCGGTGTTGGTAAGAGGGAGTGGATGACGGTTCTTGATGGTGATTTGGTTAAGCCCCCGATAATCCACACAGGGGGGCGAAGGCCCCCGTCCTTCTTCTTGACGAAGAAAAACCCCGCAGCCGCCGGAGAGCGGGAGGGGCGAATAGTACCCGGCCCGGAGCCCCTCCGCTACGTACTCCTCCATCGCTTGATGTTCAGTAGCAGACAAGGAGTACAGGCGGCCGCGAGGGGGCACCGCGCCCGGCACGAGGTC
The DNA here is from genome assembly GCF_022985175.1 of Labeo rohita. NCBI lineage: Eukaryota > Metazoa > Chordata > Actinopteri > Cypriniformes > Cyprinidae > Labeo > Labeo rohita. The sequence goes on from NC_066876.1 coordinate 35,494,305, forward strand.
AATGGCGAGGTCGTAAGGGCGACGAGGTGGAAGTTGGGCAGCGCTGCGTTTGCTGAAGACCTCGGCCAGGTCGCGATATGGGACGGGAACCTCCTCCAGGTTGATATCGGAGGCCTCGGACTCCCCTGAACACGTCCCAACCGGCGCCCGGAGACAGAGCTCCTGACAGGTCGCCCCCCAGTGGATGATCTTACTGTTGGTCCATGAGATGAAGGGGTCGTGAGAGATGAGCCAGGGATGGCCCAGGATGACGGGTGGTGAGGTGATCTTGGTGACATAAAGTTGAATCTTCTCGGTGTGGTTGTCGATGGTGAGTAGGATTTCTTTGGTGCGACGGATGACAGGGCTGAAGTTGAGGGGGCGACCGTCAATGGCGGTGATGGTTAGCGGTTGGGATAACACCTCAGTCTCAATCCCCAACTGGGCGGCATAATCCTGATCGATAAAGTTCCCAGCCGCACCTGAGTCAACAAATGCGGTGGTCACGATCCGTTGGTGGCCCACGAGGATTGATACCTGAAGGAGCATCCGGGATTCAGCGGGACAGGATTTCTTCGTAACCGGACCAAGTAAAGACCTCCCCCTCTCTACCTGGTCTGGCCGTTTCCCGGACGAAGAGGGCAGATCGCTCGATGGTGTTCTGGGGAGGCGCAATAGGCGCATAAACCTTCGCGGTAGCGTCTGGCCCTCTCTGCTGCCGACAGGGAGGTGCGGCCTATTTGCATGGGCTCCCCGGCTCCGGTTGAGTGGGCCTCTGAGGCGATAGGTGGAGGAGGAGAGGGCGCAGCGACAGCGTAGGTGACGGGTGAATCCAGGGTCCTAGTGCGGGGGGTGGTGCCTGTGGAAGAGCGAAAAACAGGATTAGTGCGATGTGAAGAGTGACGCATTCTCTGGTCGACCCGGAGGGCCAGCTGGATCATGCCCTCCAGGGTTTCGGGAAGCTCCCGCACAGCCAACTCGTCCTTGAGTCTGATGGAAAGTCCCTCATAATAGGCTGTGCGGAGAGCGGCGTCACTCCAGGTTGTTTGGACTGACAGGGTGCGAAACTCGGTGGTGTATCGGCTGACGCTGCGTTCTCCTTGTTTAAGATGGTAAAGACGGGAGTCTACCTCCACCTCGCTCTCAGGGTGCTGGAAGGCGGCCTTGAGCTGGGCGGTGAATGCAGGGTAGGAATGGGCGGAGTCTCCGTTGGCCTTCAAGACCGCCGTAGCCCACTCGGCTGCCTGCCCGGTGAGAAGTGAGATGAGCAAAGCGATCCGGCTGCGGTCTGTGGGGTAACGGGATGGCTGGAACTCAAAAATGAGAGAGAGGTTAGTGAGAAAGACTTCACACCGGGCTCCGGATCCATCCCACTTATCCGGGAGTGAAATCTTGGGTGTTTGGGCGGGGCGGACTGGCTCCGCGGGGGCGATCTGTGCAGCAGCCAGGTCATCATAGTCTGCTTGCAGGGTGGTGAGATCCGATTGGAGAGCCCCCGCACTCCGCCCGAAGACCAGCAGTCTCGGCACGAAGCGCGGTAACCTCCGCTCGAAGTCCCACCATCTCCTGCTTCAGACTCATGATTTCCACGGTCTGCTGCTGGATCACACCCCACAGTTGCTCCAAATCCGCCGGGACCATTTCGGGACCAGACATTCTGTCACGGAGGCTGGACGAGAAATGAATGATCGAGAGTAGTCCCTTTGTAGCGTGACGGAAAACTCAAACGCGGACGTGCACGAGTGAGTAGGTAAATCACGCAGTTGGTCTGAGAACGCTCCGATAAGGAGTAGAGATTTCCACCAAGAAATCCGCGTTCTCACACGCACACAGACAGGTAAATAAGCGCTCCGAAGAGCAGAGAGTTTACTCACGTGAGTTGAGCTGGAGATGGGACCTGACGTGGAGTCAACCATGAACTCAATGTCTGGTGCTAGACAGACACCTACTTCCTGCTTAAATACCTGCGTGGGGTTACTTCCGGGTCCTCGTGACCTCACGTGACTTGGTGCGTGTGACAACTCATTAATGGTAAATGATATTGCAATAAATATTGATATATGTTTTATTAATTTATTAGACAATTTTTGATGCTAAATTTTAAATGACCTCATAATAACACATAATCTGGACTTGTAAATAAAACAAAGATAAATGGAGTATGTTTTACAATAAAATACTATTTCAGTCTTTTTACTTCAAAATTTCACATGAGTTAAAATCCATGACACCATTTAATAAAAATCTATATTGATTGTGATAATATTTTGGGCCATATCGCCCAGCCCTACGCTGTAGTTAGGATTCAAACACTCAAAATCAATTGATTTCCTTTTGGAAACTATCTTCCAACTGGGATTCAGCATAACAGCCAAAAACAAGGAACAGGATGAAATGTTGTGCATTGCTTTTCAAGCTAAAGTCTTTGTAGTCAATTAAGATTGTACTATGGTGCGTTCACGTGCCCCGAGAGCGGGTTTATAAGCCAGCTGAGAGGTGACGAGGGACGGTCTTAGCACAAAGAAGTAGTAATGTATGTAGATTCGGAGGTAGAGGCCATTCTTCATCGACGTGGTGTTCAGATGGGGCACACCTGCTCACATCAACCTAAATTATCGGCTTTGCTCTGTAGACTCATGCTAATTACACCCTGGTGATACATCAATGTGGATTGATTTAGCTTTGCTCCATAGAGCACAAAAAGCCCTTTTAATCATTTCCCCATCTACCCCAAACGGAGGGCCGCCGTCTTCAACAAGGCCACAGGAATGAGGTACAGCGGTCCCAGAGTAATTACACGGAGGCTCCAGGACTGATTAGACGTGTCCCAACAGCACTCACCGTGTTTTCAGTCTCTAGCACTGCCGTCATGGTTAAGGGTTTGTTATGAAAAGCTTTCATGGTCGCAGATTTGAAACTGACCTTTAAGAAGAGCGGCTCCAACGAGTGTCATTTTTCTTCCGCCTGCGATAAGAAATATTTGAAATTATATAAGCCTATAAGACACAACACAGTTTTGTTACTCAGACGGATTATAGATAGACACTCAGACACTTTATTGGACTGCTAATTCGTCTTCGGCATCTCAAACAAGTTTGAGAACAGACAAAGCAAATAATTATAAATGGAAAAAAAAAACAAAAATCAAACATCACATTGGATTCATGCTTTATTTTAAAAATAAAATGTAAAATATAAAACATAAAACATAAAACTAAATGTAATTAATCTCATTAACATGATTATCCAGTTTTGTTGTTGTTAATGAACTATCTGAAGTGTGAGCTGTAAGGCTCCGCCCTCTTCTGGAAAGGGGGCGGCGGCAGCAACTCATTTGCATTTAAAGGTACACACATGAAAACGGTGTGATTTTGCTCACACCCAAAGAAAGGAAATTTTTTCAAGCTATAATAAAAGATCTGCGGGGTATTTTGAGCTGAAACTTCACAGAGACATTCTGGGGACACCAGAGACTTATATTACATATAGTAAAAAGGGGCATAATAGGTCTCCTTTAAAACAAGGCTTGTAAAACGGCTTCCAATGCCAAAAGCTTCATTTTGGAATTTTCTCTTAGCAGATTAAATATTCATAAAAAAGAATCCTCAGGTTAAATTTAGAACATTGTGATTTCGTGGACTGAGCTCACTACAGTGAGAAAGAGAAGGTTGCATCATTAACCTTTCTTTGATAAAGCTTTTGACGATTTGGATTGGACAAAACAAACCTACTCATTACTGTAATGCAAAACCTATGTTTAATATCAATAATATTCTAATATTCAAATACTCATGCACAGTGAAAATGTTTAGAAATTGCTTGTAAATGTTACATATACAATACTAGTCAAAAGTTTTTTAATGTGTTTTTTGTAAAGAAGTCTGTTCTGCTCACCAAGCCTGCATTTATTTGATCCAAAGTACTGAAAAACAGTAAAATATTTTTACTATTTAAAACAACGGTTTTCTATTTGAATATATTTTAAAATGTAATTTATTCCTGTGATTTCAAAGCTGAATTTATCATCATCATTACTCCAGTCACATGATCCTTCAGAAATCATTCTAATATTCTGATTTGCTGCTAAAAACATTATTATTGTTATGTTGAAAACAGCTGAGTCGATTTTTTCAGGTTTCTTTCATTAATAGAAAATTCAGAAGAACAGCATTTATCTAAAATAGAAATCTTTTGATGGCAGTAATGATGCTGAATATTGAACTTTGATCACAAAAATAAATTACATTTTAAAATATATTTAAATAGAAAAGAGTTATTTTAAATAGTAAAAATATTTCTAAATTTGACTGTTTTTGCTGTGTTTGGGTCAAATAATTGCATATATATATATATATATATATACACACACACACACACACACACACACACACATATATATATATATATATATATATATATATATATATACACACACACACACACACACACACACACACACACATATATATATATATATATACACTGTGTGCAGAATTATTAGGCATGTTAATATTCTGGTCATATTTTTTTGCCAAACACATTTTACCAATTCCAAACCACATCAGTCTTAATAACTACTGTTAATTTTGTATTTAATCACTTATATGTGATATATAACTGTCCGTGAAGGCTGGAAGTGAAAAACTCCTTATATTCAGGTGTGCATAATTATTAGGCATGTTTTCTTTTACAGCTAAAATGAGCCAAAAAAGATATTTAACCCAGACTGAAAAGTCCAAATTATTAAATGCCCATGAGAAGAATGCAATACTAATGCATTACAAGAATTTGCAAAGTTAAGGCTTGACCATTGGACAGCGAAATGCTCGTTGAGTCTGCATGGTCAGAAAAAACAGGTGGAGAAGAAAAGATGCATGTTAACTGCAAAAGAATTAGGAATTAAGGTGAAGAATTAGGTGTGACACCATCAGGAACCATTTAGTCTCCAGTGCCACCATTTTCCAGAACTGCAGTCTACCTGGAGTCTTCAGAAGTACAATGTGTCAGGTTCTCAGAGATTTTCCTTGGTAAAAAATTCTAAAAAATGCCCCTGACTTAATAAGAATAACAATCTGACGTGTTGTGAAATACATGAAGACAGTTTTTTTTTTTTTTTTTTTTTTTTTTTTTTTTTTATAGGCTTTATAGACAGATAAGTTGAGAGTGACTCTTGAAGGACAAGCATCACATCCTCTTGTACCTCTGATTCAAGAATTTATCTTCCAAAATCTGGCAGTAAGTTTTGGGAGTTCATTTTAGTGCATCTCTGCAAGTCAGACTTTTCAGGATAGGAGACTAAACATGAACTCCCAAAATGTACTGCCAGATTTTGGAAGATAAATTCTTGAATCAGAGGTACAAGAGGATGTGATGCTTGTCCTTCAAGAGTCACTCTCAACTTATCTGTCTATAAAGCCTATAAAAAAAAAAAAAAAACTGTCTTCATGTATTTCACAACACGTCAACTTGTTATTCTTATTAAGTCAGGGGCATTTTTTAGGATTTTTTACCAAGCAAAGTCTTTGAGAACCTGACACATTGTACTTCTGAAGACTCCAGGTAGGTTGCAGTTCTGGAAAATGGTGGCGCTGGAGACTAAACGGTTCCTGATGGTGTCACACCTAATTCTTCACCTTAATTCCTAATTCTTTTGCAGTTAACATGCATCTTTTCTTCTCCACCTGTTTTTTCTGACCATGCAGACTCAACAAGCATTTCGCTGTCCAATGGTCAAGCCTTAACTTTGCAAATTCTTGTAATGCATTAGTATTGCATTCTTCTCATGGGCATTTAATAATTTGGAATTTTCAGTCTGGGTTAAATCTCTTTTTTGGCTCATTTTATCTGTAAAAGAAAACATGCCTAATAATTATGCACACCTGAATATAAGGAGTTTTTCACTTCCAGCCTTCATGGACAGTTATATATCACATATAAATGATTAAATACAAAATTAACAGTAGTTATTAAGACTGATGTGGTCTGGAATTGGTAAAATGTGTTTGGGAAAAAAATATGACCAAAATATCAACATGCCTAATAATTCTGCACACAGTGTATATATAAAAGATATTTTGTTAATTTCCTACAGTAAATATATTAAAACTTATTTTTTGATTAGTAATATGCATTATTAAGAACTTTATTTGGACAATATTAAAGGTGATTTTCTCAATATTTTGCACCCTCAGATTACAGATATTCAAATAGTTGTATCTTGGTCAAATATTGTCATATCCTGACAAACTATACATCAATGGAAAGCTTATTTTTTCGATGATGCATAAATCTCAGTTTTGAAAAATTGACCCTTATGACTGGTTTTGTGGTCCAGGGTCACACACACACACACACACACACATATATATATATATATATATATAGGGTCGTAAAAATTCTGTCATAATCTATCATTACCCGTCATTTTAATTTTCATATTTGTAATTAGAATAACACATTTTATTGCTTTTATTTTTGTTTACATTTTTGTTTTTTAATCATGAACCTACAGGACGATAGTGCAGTGTTTAAAAACAACAAAATACGCTAGGGCTGGGTAAAAAAAAAAAAAACTAAAACGATTATTCGATTTTAATAGATTCTCATTTTAATGAACCAATATCAATTCTTAAATCACAAGCGATCTCCTGGTCTATGTTGTTTTCAGTTGATGAATGAACAGTACATAGTGTGTCTTCCTTCCAATAAATAGCAATAGGCTAGGCTTTGTGTTACTTTTGATATAAAGCAAAGTCTCAGATTTCAAATTCCGTAAATACCGTTTTGGCGTTCTTTATTGTGGCGTGATAGATCGTTGTAGCTGCTGTACACTCGCCTGTGCGTAATCAAATGCAGAGGAAAACATTTTTGACAGTTTCATTTTTGTTCTGTATCCCGTGCTCTGCTGCCACACTGGAGCGGAAGTAACAGTACTTACATAGAAACCTATACAAAGTGGCCAGAAAGAAATGCTCATTTTAAAGAAAAACGTCAGATGGATTTAGAGGCTTTTGCATCTGAACTCTTCATATATATGTGTATATATATAAATGTATATATATATATATATATAGTACATAGTATGCCACTGTAGTAATGCAATACAGTACTCATACTACACCTATTCATACAACAGATCAAAGCCATGAAAGTTTTGCACAAATTCTGCAGTGCACTCCAGCCTCCCATTTATCATTAGTGGTGAAAGGTGCTCTCTTCAAAAAGAATTAACTCACAGAAGTTCTCTAGTGGCATTTCACTGAAGTCATCATCATTGCTTTCATGATTTACCTTTCCTTAATAATTACAGTGTTGGAGGCAGTAAAATCAGGCCTCATAACTTCATGTTCTGCATCATAAAACAAAGTTAATCTTGCCGCACAGGCCCATTATTGGGCATCAAAGCTTGCGGCGAGGCATTGCCGGCTGATAATTGTATTTGTTGCATGGACTCGGTAAAGGCCGCCGAGCTGTAAGGTGTGAGAAACAGATGCCTGCTCCAGTGTGCCGAGATGCAGCGGAATTAGTTTTCTCCCCCGTGGCCATGATTTGTCAGCTTCTGTGTGGTTTTTAAATAAGGAGTGTGAAAGTGAAACATCTTAGTCTGGCGAGTGTGTGGTCATTGGAGTGCAGGGTGGAAAAATGTGTTGCTCAAACTCTTTAGGGACCTGTACGCTTTTTCAAGGGCTTCCCTGGAGTTTGTGTTGATTGCACGGCTCTCTACAGCACACAACAACAACATCTTTGTCTCCATACGTTTAACTTGTCACAATCATTTCTTTTATTTCTACTCAATTTTCTGCATCAGTAATTAAATTCACAGTGGTTGAAAAGGTGCAATAAACCTATTACTGCAGGTTGTTACCACTTCTCACCTGATAATTTGATGCAGCAGTTAAACATTTAGTGAGTTCTTATTATTTAACGTGCATTAAAGGAATAATTCACATACACATAATAAAAATGAAAATTCACTGGAAATGTACTCACCCTCAGGCCATCTAAGATGTAGATAAGTTTGTTTCTTCATTTAAACAGATTTGAGAAATGTAACATTGCATCACTTGCTCACCAATGGATCCTCTGTAGTGAATGGGTGCCGTCAGAATGAGAGTCAAACAGCTGATAAAAACACCAGTCCATCAATGATTATCTTGTGAAGCAAAAAGCTGTGTTTGTAAGAAACAACCCCAAAATTAAGATTATAAACCATTGCTTCTAGCCAAAATATGAATCCATAATTACACTTCCTTCAGTGAAAAAGTCCATCTTCCGTTGCGCTTGGTGTGTGCATATTTCTTGATTCGGACAAGATGACATTTTGACCGAAGTGCTATTATAGACTGAGAACTTGTATTTTAACAAGGAGCAATGGATTGAAGTAAAAAATGTCTTAATTTTGGATTTTTATCAGCTGTTTGGACTCTCATTCTGACGGCACCCATTCACTGCAGATTCATTGGTAAGCAAACGATGCAATGCTATGTTTCTCCAAATCTGTTCCCATGAAAAAACAAACTCATCTACATCTTGGATGGCCTGAGGGTGAGTACATTTCCAGCAAATCTTCATTTTTGGCTGAACCATGCAAATGGTTAATGTTGCTGAAATTGCACTCCTTATTTGCAAACATTGAAAAACTGGTTGAAATTGTATTCCTGCTAACGCATTTCTTCCTGAAGCCGTGGCCGGAGTGACCGCGGACAGCTGTGGTTTTCTGCAGGGACCTGATTAGGACAGAGTCTCTGCTCCCGTGGCATCATGGGACTGCTGTGAAAATGACTAGTGCAACATTATTTCTCAACTTTTCAGTTCATTTACAGTTACCCACTAAGAAAACAAGCCCATCTGAACCTTCAGACCTTCATTAAGGCCAGCTAATGGGATTTCTTCTTTAACACTGTTTCTTTGTTATTGTTGTATGTGCTGTATTTTAACAGTTGAACAAGACCAACAGACATTCAAATGATGCAACTCCAGATCAACATTTTCCTCATCTCTGTTTCTCAGTGTTGTGTTGGGAGGTTTAGTTATTGGGTCAGTACATAAAAGCACGATGACCTAAATACAACTGGACATTAATCCAGTTTGCAAAAATATTTAAACCACTAAACAAAGAAGAAAATAAACTTCCGTGTGATATATTATGATAGATGTCTATACATAATAATGAGATAATGTTTAATATATGTAATAAGAAAAATTATCTATATCTATCCATTCATCCATCCGTCCATCCAACATCCATCCATCTGTCAGTCATCTAACATTCATCAATCTATCCATCAATCCATAATCCGTTTCATCTATCCATCCATCCAACATTCATCTATCATCTATCAGTTCATTCATCTATCATCTATACATCCATCTATCCATCATCCATTTATCTTATCTGTCATCAATCCATCCTCCATCTCTTATCTAACATCCAACATCTATCTATCTATCTATCTATCTATCTATCTATCTATCTATCTATCTATCTATCTATTTCTTAACCATCCATCCATCAAACATCTATCTATCTATCTATCTATCTATCTATCTATCTATCTATCTATCTATCTATTTCTTAATCTATCTATCTATCTATCTATCTATTTCTTAACCATCCATCAATCAAACATCTATCTATCTATCTATCTATCTATCTATCTATCTATGAATTCATTCATCCATCTATCCATAATCTGTCTATTTTATCTAACATCCATCCATCCAGCCATCCAACATTCATCTATCAATCCATCCATCCATCCATCCAACATTTATCTCATCTATATATTCATCTTATCTATCCATCAATCCATCCTCCATCTATCTTATCTAACCATCCATCAATCCAACATTCATTCATCCATCCATCATCTAACCATCCAAACATCTATCTATTTATCACCCATCTGCTGTGCCTATCCATCAATCCTTCCTCCATCTATCAAACATTTATCTTTCATCTATATATCCATCCATTTATCCATCTTATTTACTCATTAATCAATCCTCTATCTATCTATCTATCTATCTATCTATCTATCTATCTATCTATCTATCTATCTATCTATCTGTCCATCTGTCCATCTATCTATCATATGTCTGTCTGTTTGCCTGTCTAACAATTCATTTATCCATCTATCCATAATCCGTCTATTTTATCTAACCATCCATCCATCCAACATTCATCCACAATCCATCAATCCATGCATCCATCCATCCATCCATAATCAATCTCTTATCTAACCATCCATCCATCCAACATTTATCTCATCTATATATTCATCTTATCTATCCATCAATCCATCCTCCAAATACCTTATCTGACCATCCATCAATCCAACATTCATTCATCCATCTATCCATTATCTAACCATCCAAACATTCATCTATCATCTATAATCCATCCATCCATCCATCCATCATCTATATTCATTCATCATCCATCTACTGTGCCTATCCTCCATCTATCAAACATTTATCTGTCACCTATATATCCATCCATTTATCCATCTTATTCACTTATTAATCCAGCCACCATCTATCTTATGTAACCATCCATCCATCCTTTCATCTCATCTAACCATCCGTCTAACCATCCATCCATCTGATTTATCCATCTATCTTACCTATCCATCCATCTCATCTAACCAACCGTCTATCTATCCATTCATCCATCCATCCATCTTAACTATCCATCAATCTATCATCCATCTATCTTATCTATCCATCCATTCTGTACATCATCTATCTTATCTATCCATTAATCCATCCTACATCTATCTGATCTAACTATCCATCCATATATCTATCTGTCCATTTATCTATCCATCTACCCATCCATCTATCTATCCATCTACCCATCTATCTATCTATCTATCTATCTATCTATCTATCTATCTATCTATCTATCTATCTATCTATCTATCTATCTGTCTCTTCTCTTTTCTGGCTACTTTTCTACTCTTGTCACATAGCATTAACAGCAGGGCTGCACTCCAATTATTAACCTTCATTTGGCCTGTTATTTCCTGCAAACGTCCCATCATGCCTTCCCACAGAGAGCCAGGGAACCTCCTGTTGGGTGCAAGTGTGTGACCATCATCTGTCACACAATATTTTTAACAGCAAGCTCTGACCCATATCCTCTCTTTCTTCATATGTTACACGTTTCAGTTTGATACTGCTTGATATCTTGACAGATTTTAGAAGTAATTCCCATTTTTTTTCAGTAGATGAATATCATTTGGCTTTGATATGTCACATCTCATAATAGGTGAGATGTCAGAATAACTGCGCCAGATGTAAATTGTGAGTTCGACTGGAAGTGACATCCATTAAACTGGACTGCAAATGTGGTCGGGAACAGATTCAAAAGCTGCTGTGGTGCAAACTAGATTTTTATATTTTCTAAGTAGTGTTTGCCAGTACAAATCTCACCACTACTACTGTGTCCGTCACAATGCCTTCCTATAGTTCTGTGAAAATCGTGCCAATTCTTTCAAGCGTCACACATCATGTACATGCTTCAAGGTTCAGTTCTTATCACTAATGCATCATCTGTCCTTGAACTGACCCATCCGTTACTGCAGAAAAGTGCTAGCGTTTAGAGAAAGAAGTGACCTCTGCTTAGTGGCCAAGCCCGGATCTTTCTCTCCTGACTGCGTTGCAGCGTTAAGCCTGTCATTAATTCTTATTAACTGCCAACTGAAGGGCCCATTAGACATGCAAGGAATTATCATATTCCTGGAGCGTTTGCCTGCTTATCTCCAAAAATCAACACTGGAAACACAGATAAATGGTCAACACGTTTCTCCATGCAAAGTGTCAAATAACTCATTCGTGACTGTTACTACAGAGAAAGGAAACGTGAATTATAATAGCATCCGCGTTTCATGCTTCCCTGAAGTTTTTTAAAGCAACGCACCAGATTCCAAGAAAGAAGCCTCTTTATTCCAACTTACATTTAGATAATAGCCGTTAAAAGCAATTACAGATGTCATGAGTCTTCATTAAAAAGCAATTTGTGTGAATTGCATCGTTAGCTGTACTTCGCAGGAACAAAGTGCTTGTTTCAGGACGCAGCAAAGCAGATGAACGTGCTGTCCAGCATGTCAGAGGAAACTGAAAGATTTATCAGGGCAAATTTCACATTCAAGAGTTGAAGAGCTGAAGAAGCTGAATTGGAAATAAATTTGAATGACACAAATTAGCTCTGAATTGAGTCAGAGAACTATCATTAGTTATTAGGCAACAAAATAATCACATTGTTAATTTCGACTAATTTCATCAATTAAACTGGACAGCAAACTGATTAAAAAGTTGTTTGTGAACAGAATTGCAAACTAGATTTTTATATTTTCTGAATGGTGTTTCCAATGGTGCCAAAGCTCACCATTACTACAGTATGATTTGTGTTGTGCATCAATCAATAGCATGAGTTTGTGCACCAGTGGAAGATGGGGGAGAGTTTGGGAGTTTCATCTGAGTTTCATCTGAGAAATGATGAAATTACTAAGATAATTTCTAAATGCACATAAAAACATTTACTGCCATTAAATTTTCATGCATTTTACACTTAAAAAATGGTGCAGGATTTACAGTTTTCACTAGTAAACTGCAAGTAAATATCAGGATGCAATTACTGAATTGCATCAGAATCAGGAATTTGTTGTGTTTCTTAAGGTGCTCCTGGTACATTAATGCATACATACATACATATCTGCATTATTAGGCAACAAAATGATTAAATGGTTCTTTCTTTCTTTCTTTCTTTCTTTCTTTCTTCCTTCTTTTTTTTTCATTTATTCCTTCCTTTCTTATTTTTCTTTCTTTATTTCTTCCTTTCTTATTTTTCTTTCTTCCTTTCTTATTTTTTCTGTTTCTTTCTCTTTCTTTCTTTCTTTCTTTCTTTCTTCTTTTTCTTTCTTTCTTTTGTTTCTTCCTTCCTTTCTTATCTTTCTTTCTTCTGTTTCTTTCTTATTTTTTTCTTCCTTGATTTCTTTTTCTTTTTCTTTCTTTCTTTCTTTCTTTCTTTCTTTCTTTCTTTCTTTCTTTCTTTCTTTCTTTCTCTTTCTTTCTTATTTTTCTTTCTTCCTTCCTTATCTTTTTCTTTCTTTCTTTCTTTCTTTCTTTCTTTCTTTCTTTCTTTCTTTCTTTGTCTTCCATCTTTCTTTCTTTGTCTACCATCTTTCTTTCTTTCTTTCTTTCTTTCTTTGTCTTCCATCTTTCTTTCTTTGTCTACCATCTTTCTTTCTTTCTTTCTTTCTTTCTTTCTTTCTTTCTTTCTTTCTTTCTTATCTTTTTCTTTCTTGTTTCTTTCTTTCTTTGTCTTTTTCTATTTCTTTCTTTCTTATTTTTCTTTCTTCCTTCCTTTCTTATCTTTTTCTTTCTTGTTTCTTTCCTTCTTTCTGTCTTTGTCTTTCTTTCTTATTTTTCTTTCTTTCTTCCTTGCTTTCTTCTTCTTTCTTTCTTTCTTATTTTTTTTTCTTATTTTTCTTCCTTCCTTTCTTATCTTTCTTCTGTTTCTTTCTTTCTTTCTTCTTTTCTTTCTTCTTTTTTTCTTTTTTTTTTTTTTCTTTCTTTCTTATTTTTCTTTTTTCTTTCTTTCTTTCTTTCTTTCTTTCTTTCTTTCTTTCTTTCTTTCTTTCTTTCTTTCTTCCTTATTTTTTTCTTTCTTTATTCTTTCTTTCTTTCTTTCTTTCTTTCTTTCTTTGTCTTTCTTCTTTCTTTCTCCCTTCCTTTCTTATTGTTCTTTCTTCCTTTTCTTTTTTCTGTTTCTTTCTTTCTTTCCTTCTTATTTTTCTTTCTTTCTTTCTTTCTTTCTTTCTTTCTTTCTTTCTTTCTTTCTTCCTTCCTTTCTTTCTTCTGTTTCTTTCTCTTTCTTTCTTTCCTTTCTTTCTTTCTGCATCAACAGAGAAATGTCATTGATTATTAGGCAAAAAAATGATTTAATGTTTCTTTTTTTCTTTATTTATTTCTTTATTCATTTCTTTCTTTCTTAATTTTCTTTCTCTCTTTCTTTCTTTCTTTCTTTTTCTTTTCTTTTCTTTTCTCTTTATTCTTGTGATTATATAATTGACATTTGGCTTATTGTGGCAAATCTGAGCATTCTGGTACAAACTACATTGCAATGTTTTATGTGCATTTACAAATGATCTTAGTAATGGATTTTCTTATAAGAAAAATGGTCTTATTCCATGCAACAGTTTTAACTTTAATAGCAAGTAACATATTAAATTAAACATTCTGAAGTAGAAAGACTGAAAGAGCAATTTTTTTTACAGTGTAATAAACATATCAGAAGATATCTAATAGAAGCTTTTGAGGCTTCCAGCAGGGACTAAAAAACACGGTAAAAATGTTTTTTTCATTTTTTCCCCCTCTAAATGAAATAGTAAATAAGAGATATTTGCCAAGAAAATTCTATCTTTAATACTGTCTTTAAACTTCAAAATTTGATGTTCAGTAGATTATTTGCCATTTCTTAGTAATTAATTGCGAAGTCTACTAGCAATTTCTAAATGTGAAAATTCTTTCTACACCAATTATTTTTCAGAGAATCAGTGACAAACTTGTTAAAACGAGATGCTTTTCCACATGCACATCCACAGCACTTTCAATATCTCATGGCATGATTCGCTCCTTCTCTCTGTCCCACACACAAACAAATCCTCTTAATTAAGAAAAATGCTGCTTGCCTGTTATTTTCAGCTTAAGTTTGAGTCTAAAACACGCATCTCTAAAATCCCAACAGCAACAGGTGCAGTTCTGCCTCTAATCAAATTCAGGAGTTGAACCGAAAGTAAAAAGCGTTCACAATTCAGCAGCCGTGACATTGATGCATGATGTCCTTTCTGTGTCACAAACATCTTCAAAATCCACTCCCCACAATCTCTTAATTACATCACTGCCAATTACAGGCTTAAAAGATGCCATCTGTATGAATAAATGAGGTTATTTACTGCTCACACTTATTTATGTCACATAAGCACTCCAGTGTTCATCTGAACGGCAAGCAGAGATTAGGAGCCATCAGAATAAAGATTACAGAGTGACTGTGCCATTTCTCTGGATTCATGCATACAGACACGGATACAGATTTGTAGGTCAAAGGAGAATCAATGAGTGACCTGAGTGAAAAATAACCCACTGACCAATGTGGCATGAACAGCCTCACCGCAGGACGTCCTGTGATTGTAATGCATATAATCCTTATTTACTATCAAGAGAAATAAATCAATAAGTCATGCTATTGCCTCCCCCAACAAGAAGGACAAATGGTAGCTCTGTTTCTAGCGAGTTAAGGTTGCCAGATCTGCAAAAGAAAACAAGCCCAAAACCAAATTCTGTTTTTTTTTTCTTTTTTTTTTTCTGTGGTTTTCGCCTCCAGCTAAATTGTTTTCGGAAGAGATTGTTTCAACCCACGGACTTAAAAAAAAAAAAAAAAAAAAAACACTGTAACCTGGGGGATGTCAGGAAAGAACCACACGAGGCAGGTCACCATCAACTTGTGTATTATTACTTAAGGAAATGGTGCAACAACGACAGATAACACACTGTGTTCTTCAGCATATCCACGAGTGCAGAGGCAGGGAAAGGCAGATCTTAAAGGGACCAACACCCAGACTGTTACAACACGCAACAATATAAAAGTAGCCTAATTCTGCATGAAAACCGTGGACTTAGCAACACTGCAGTGAGCTGCCACTGCGCAAAACGTTGGTGTAAAAACAATTTTAACTCAGAAATTGCTATTAAATATCATAAAGAAGCTGCAAGTAAGATACTGAATTAAACAAACATTTGAAGTAGAAAGAGTGAAGTGCTATTTTCTTGTAAAATGTACTCCAATAATCTTTTCCAATAATCAATATTTATAATTTAAAAAATAAGTCCTTAAAGGGGCCATCGGATGCCCATTTTTCACAAGTTGATATGATTCTTTAGGGTCTTAATGAAAAGTCTATAATATGCTTTGATTAAAAATTCTCAATGGCTGTGTAAAACAACACCCTTTTTACCTTGTCAAATGAGCTCTGCAAAAATCATCCCATTCTGACGGATTGTTCCTTTAAATGCAAATGAGCTCTGCTCGCCCCGCCCCTCTCTACTCTCTGTGGAGTGATCAGCTGCTCCGAGAGATTGTTTACTTTAGCCGCATTTAGCGCGTTAAGCCACGAAACTTGCTAACTAGCACATTATTAGTAAAGGTGATTGCAGAGATTCATAAAAAACCCTTATACTCACTTCTGCTGTAAGTGAAGCTCACAAATGATTTGCGTGAACATAGACGGATATATGTAGATCGGGAGGCGCATTCCCTTCACAAACAAACGTAATCCACTGCATCTTCAGCGACTCAGATGTCGGGAGTAAATTACGACCACTATGTTCATTATTATATCCAGCAACACACCTCAATCGCTTAATTGGAGATATTCTTGTCTAATTTACATCCCTGCTCCGGCATCGAAACAATGGAGGTCGGACTGTTACAGCTGATCTGAGGTAAGATGCTCATGTCAATCAACTATCGTGGGAGCGGCCTCTGTGGGTGTGACGCCACAACGACAGGCATCTGAGAATGGCTCGATTTGAAAAAGGGGATATTATTTTTACAGATTAATTAAAATCCACTGCATGGATTTTTATCATTATAGGGTAGATTTGTACATACACTGCAAACACATATTAATGTTCAAACAACATGTAAAAGTGAAGTTTGCATACGATGACCCCTTTAAAGTTGACAATGAGAACCCAATCATTTATTTATTGAGAACAATGGTCCAAATATTAAATATCTGTGAGTTGCAAAAGTATGTGAATCTGTAGGATTAGCAGTTGATTTTAAGGTGAAATTAGAGTGTTATCAGTCCATAGGATGACTATCAGGTGTCAGTGCCTGTTTTAATGAAAGTACAGGAATCTATCAAAGTCCGATCATGTTTGTGGAAGTGAATCATGGCATGAACAAAGCAGATCTCTGAGAACCTCAGAAAAAGAATTGTTGTTGCTCATCCGGCTAGAAAAGGTTACTAAACCATCTCTAAACAGTTTGGACTCCACAAATCCATAGTCAGACAGATTGTGTACAAATGGAGGAAATTCAAGACCACTATTACTCTCCCTAGGAGTGGTCAAACAAAGATCACTCCAAAGCAAGACTTGTAATAATCTGCAAGGTTGCAAAGAACCTCAGGGTAACTTTTAAGAACATAAAGGCCTTTCTCACATTGGTTAATATTAATGTTCATGAGTCCATCATCAGGAGAACAATGAACAACCATGGTATGAATGGCAGAGTTACAAGGAGAAAGCCACAACACACACACACATAAAAAAAAAAAAAAACACTGCTGTCGGTCTGCAGTTTGCTAAAGATCATGTGGACAAGTTAAAAGGCTACTGGAGAAATGTTTTGTAGACGAATGAGACCAAAATAAAACATAAATAAGTGTTATGTTTGGAAAAAGAAAAACACTTCATTCTAGCATAAGAACCTTATTCCATCTGTGAAACATGGTGGTGGTAGTATCATGGTTTTGGCCTGTTTTGCTGCATCTTTCTTAGTAATTAATTGCGAAGTCTACTAGCAATTTCTAAATGTGAAAATTCTTTCTACACCAATTATTTTTCAGAGAATCAGTGACAAACTTGTTAAAACGAGATGCTTTTCCACATGCACATCCACAGCACTTTCAATATCTCATGGCATGATTCGCTCCTTCTCTCTGTCCCACACACAAACAAATCCTCTTAATTAAGAAAAATGCTGCTTGCCTGTTATTTTCAGCTTAAGTTTGAGTCTAAAACACGCATCTCTAAAATCCCAACAGCAACAGGTGCAGTTCTGCCTCTAATCAAATTCAGGAGTTGAACCGAAAGTAAAAAGCGTTCACAATTCAGCAGCCGTGACATTGATGCATGATGTCCTTTCTGTGTCACAAACATCTTCAAAATCCACTCCCCACAATCTCTTAATTACATCACTGCCAATTACAGGCTTAAAAAGATGCCATCTGTATGAATAAATGAGGTTATTTACTGCTCACACTTATTTATGTCACATAAGCACTCCAGTGTTCATCTGAACGGCAAGCAGAGATTAGGAGCCATCAGAATAAAGATTACAGAGTGACTGTGCCATTTCTCTGGATTCATGCATACAGACACGGATACAGATTTGTAGGTCAAAGGAGAATCAATGAGTGACCTGAGTGAAAAATAACCCACTGACCAATGTGGCATGAACAGCCTCACCGCAGGACGTCCTGTGATTGTAATGCATATAATCCTTATTTACTATCAAGAGAAATAAATCAATAAGTCATGCTATTGCCTCCCCCAACAAGAAGGACAAATGGTAGCTCTGTTTCTAGCGAGTTAAGGTTGCCAGATCTGCAAAAGAAAACAAGCCCAAAACCAAATTCTGTTTTTTTTTTCTTTTTTTTTTTTGTGTGGTTTTCGCCTCCAGCTAAATTGTTTTCGGAAGAGATTGTTTCAACCCACGGACTTAAAAAAAAAAAAAAAAAAAAAAACACACTGTAACCTGGGGGATGTCAGGAAAGAACCACACGAGGCAGGTCACCATCAACTTGTGTATTATTACTTAAGGAAATGGTGCAACAACGACAGATAACACACTGTGTTCTTCAGCATATCCACGAGTGCAGAGGCAGGGAAAGGCAGATCTTAAAGGGACCAACACCCAGACTGTTACAACACGCAACAATATAAAAGTAGCCTAATTCTGCATGAAAACCGTGGACTTAGCAACACTGCAGTGAGCTGCCACTGCGCAAAACGTTGGTGTAAAAACAATTTTAACTCAGAAATTGCTATTAAATATCATAAAGAAGCTGCAAGTAAGATACTGAATTAAACAAACATTTGAAGTAGAAAGAGTGAAGTGCTATTTTCTTGTAAAATGTACTCCAATAATCTTTTCCAATAATCAATATTTATAATTTAAAAAATAAGTCCTTAAAGGGGCCATCGGATGCCCATTTTTCACAAGTTGATATGATTCTTTAGGGTCTTAATGAAAAGTCTATAATATGCTTTGATTAAAAATTCTCAATGGCTGTGTAAAACAACACCCTTTTTACCTTGTCAAATGAGCTCTGCAAAAATCATCCCATTCTGACGGATTGTTCCTTTAAATGCAAATGAGCTCTGCTCGCCCGCCCCTCTCTACTCTCTGTGGAGTGATCAGCTGCTCCGAGAGATTGTTTACTTTAGCCGCATTTAGCGCGTTAAGCCACGAAACTTGCTAACTAGCACATTATTAGTAAAGGTGATTGCAGAGATTCATAAAAAACCCTTATACTCACTTCTGCTGTAAGTGAAGCTCACAAATGATTTGCGTGAACATAGACGGATATATGTAGATCGGGAGGCGCATTCCCTTCACAAACAAACGTAATCCACTGCATCTTCAGCGACTCAGATGTCGGGAGTAAATTACGACCACTATGTTCATTATTATATCCAGCAACACACCTCAATCGCTTAATTGGAGATATTCTTGTCTAATTTACATCCCTGCTCCGGCATCGAAACAATGGAGGTCGGACTGTTACAGCTGATCTGAGGTAAGATGCTCATGTCAATCAACTATCGTGGGAGCGGCCTCTGTGGGTGTGACGCCACAACGACAGGCATCTGAGAATGGCTCGATTTGAAAAAGGGGATATTATTTTTACAGATTAATTAAAATCCACTGCATGGATTTTTATCATTATAGGGTAGATTTGTACATACACTGCAAACACATATTAATGTTCAAACAACATGTAAAAGTGAAGTTTGCATACGATGACCCCTTTAAAGTTGACAATGAGAACCCAATCATTTATTTATTGAGAACAATGGTCCAAATATTAAATATCTGTGAGTTGCAAAAGTATGTGAATCTGTAGGATTAGCAGTTGATTTTAAGGTGAAATTAGAGTGTTATCAGTCCATAGGATGACTATCAGGTGTCAGTGCCTGTTTTAATGAAAGTACAGGAATCTATCAAAGTCCGATCATGTTTGTGGAAGTGAATCATGGCATGAACAAAGCAGATCTCTGAGAACCTCAGAAAAAGAATTGTTGTTGCTCATCCGGCTAGAAAAGGTTACTAAACCATCTCTAAACAGTTTGGACTCCACAAATCCATAGTCAGACAGATTGTGTACAAATGGAGGAAATTCAAGACCACTATTACTCTCCCTAGGAGTGGTCAAACAAAGATCACTCCAAAGCAAGACTTGTAATAATCTGCAAGGTTGCAAAGAACCTCAGGGTAACTTTTAAGAACATAAAGGCCTTTCTCACATTGGTTAATATTAATGTTCATGAGTCCATCATCAGGAGAACAATGAACAACCATGGTATGAATGGCAGAGTTACAAGGAGAAAGCCACAACACACACACACATAAAAAAAAAAAAAAACACTGCTGTCGGTCTGCAGTTTGCTAAAGATCATGTGGACAAGTTAAAAGGCTACTGGAGAAATGTTTTGTAGACGAATGAGACCAAAATAAAACATAAATAAGTGTTATGTTTGGAAAAAGAAAAAACACTTCATTCTAGCATAAGAACCTTATTCCATCTGTGAAACATGGTGGTGGTAGTATCATGGTTTTGGCCTGTTTTGCTGCATCTTGGCCAGAATGGCTAGCCATCATTGATGGAACAATGAATTCTGAATTATACCAGCAAAATCTAAAGGAAAATGTCAGGACATCTGTCCGAGAACTGAATCTTAGAAGAAAGTGGGTCATGCGGCAAGACAATCACCACAAGCACATAAGTCATTCTACCAAAAAATGGTTAAAGAAGAACAAGGTTAATGATTTGGAATGCCTGAGTCAAAGTCCAGACCTTAATCCAAATAAAATGTTGTGGAAGGACCTGAAGCAAGCAGTTCTTAGGAGGAAACCCACCAATATCACAGGGCTTAAATGTTTCTGTACTGAAGAACAGGCTAAAATTCCTACAAGCTGTTGTGCAGGACTGATCCGAATACTGGTTATTGCTTCAAAAAGGGGTCACATCAGATACTGAAAGCAAAGATTTACATACTTTTGCAACTCGCAGATGTTTAACACTGGATCATGTTTCTCAGTAAATAAATGACAAAATATATTTATGGTCTCACTTGTTCGATTGGGTTCTCTTTGTCAACTTTCAGAACTTGTGTAAAAATCTGATGATGTTTTGTGTTATATTTAATAGAGGTCGACCGATGTATCGGTTTTGCTGATTAACTGGCACCGACAGTTGATTGGCGGAACTATCAGTTATCGGCAAAAATCCATGCCAATAGATTTTTCTGGGTTGGGTCCGTTGCTGGAGCAGCTGAGAAGGTCGTCATTATACAGCAAAGTCCCTATAGTCTTTGTTATACAGCATGAGAGTGGCCTCTAATGGCGGAAATCACTGACAGCACGTGCCATTTATTTAGACACGTGACATTGCGCAACACTTAAAACATCGACAACGAAACAGTGTGTACAGTATACTGTAGTGCATGTTTTTATGTCATTACTAAGCGATGAATTTGTTGACTAGATGCTGCATTAAATAATTCAACGCCGTTTGAATTGAATGTGACGCGTCCAGTGTGTGTGAGTTCTTATAGCTGCGGCGCTGCACTTTTGCCCGTTGTGTGAGTAACATATTTTTATATTTTGATTAGATAACCACAAATGTTCTAGAATAGAAGCAGTTAAATTGTGAAAGTACACAATATCCATATGTATGCAATTTCAATGCTGTGGCCTTTGTGTAGATATTTAAAGATGGTCATCTTCAGGTTGATTGTTGATGTAATGGTAGCACTTTACATCATGAGTCCATTTGTAACATTAAGATTAATAAAAGCTGTAGAATAGAAGTGTTGTTACTTGTTAGAGTGTGTTAATTTCAGCATTTACTGATATATTTTAAAAATTGTAGTTGCTTTTGTTAACATTAATGAACAATGAACTAACTGTAATGATCAGTACATAATTATTATTAATATTTTTATTCATTTACAAAGTATGGTTCAGTAAGCTACTTTGTTTTTTTTTTGTTTTTTTTTAAAGAGTTGAGCACTGTTTATTTTCTGTTCAGTATCCATTTTAAAAACTATCGGTCGATTAATCGGTATCGGTATCGTGTCAGTAAAATCCAATATTTATGAAAAAAAGGTAGAAAATTCTAAAAGGCTCACAAACTTTCAAGCAGCACTGTATATATATGTCAGTATGAATATTTATAAGTAATGTCCATACAGCTTTAAAATACTGCTATATTATAATACATGTGCAGGGCTCTCAAGTTTTGGAAAAAGTTTGGAGTGAGATTACTATTAGGGGAGGAGCCTCTCAAATATTTACAGCAGCGGCCCCTCGGCCCCACTCAATTCTCTCAAGGTTTTGCTAGAAGTTAAATTTTATCCATTGCTCAAAATTAACCAGCACAAAATAGAAATTATAACAACTGGTAAATCTGATAAAAGTCAAATTCATACAAATAAAACAAAATGTTTTATATATTTAAAAAATGCAAATGCATCAAAAAATAAAAAGAAAGTTAGCCCCAAACAAGCCAACTTAACTGCAGTGCTCACTGTACATACTGTACACATGCAGTAGGATTGCAGAACTTGCCCTGAGCATGTAGCCTATGTCAAGCTGTGTGTGTGTGCGTGTGTGAGAGAGAGAGAGAGAGTAGGCCTACACATTTCAAATTATGAATAACATTTTGTATTGCAAGTGTTTTTTGCACATTTTGATGCCTTGATAACAGTGATAGGGGCTCGAACTTAACTACACTAACTAGTAATTGAATGATGTAATTTAATAACAAAATAAAATCTGTTACAGTTGCTGAGAAACAATGTACAGTTAAATTAGTTACTTATGAAAATGTTAATGATTCACACACATACAGATTTGATTTCCCAAATTGCATTGACTGGTCTAGACTAAAATATGCGACACAAATGTTTCAGGAGTTTAGGACACAGAACAGGAGTAATCAAATATAATCAGTTACATTACTTTTAAAACACTTAAAATAGTTACGCTACTTATTACATTTTAAACTTGTTATCTGTAACTTATTACATTTTCAAAATAACCCTCCCAACAATGTTGATACGTTTGAATTTTTGAAATATATAAAACAATTAATTTTATAAATTTGTCTTTCATCAGATTTACCCAGGGTGCAATTTGTGAAAAAAAGCAGAGGGGGGATTGCTTTTGAAAACATTTTTCTCTCTCCACAGGCGGAGGTTGAACCAACTCCAGTAAAGCTATAGCCTAACTAAGTAACCTAATGTTAGTGTAATCTGTTAACAACGCATATTATATACTTGTCTTTTTAGGCAAGTACCAGATAATGAGTGTCATGTCATGAAATGTTTTTAATACGACGGAAAAAGTTAGCGCTATTAATTGTAATGACTTCATTTCAGACAACGATTAAATTATATAGAGAAAGCGAGCAAAGAACACAGTATCAACGGAGCTTTTTGAAACTCCGAATCAGTGAAACACTGCTTCGCAAAATGATTTCGAAGCGCTCCAGTCAGATCGCGAATCATTTGATTCAGAACGGGACTTCAGAGCGTGTATCACGAATCATTTGATTTAGATCGGAACTTAGGAGCGGGTTCGCGGGATGTTTTTAAAAAAATATTAAATGATTCAGCAGAGGCAGAGATGCATAGACCAGGGTGGGAGAAAAAGAGCGGGAAAAGTTATCCTTTTCTCAGCGTGAGAAATACAAGGTGTGGCGTGAGAGTGTGTGAACTGGTTGAAATGCGTGTGTCTCACGGTGAATGCGTGAGACTTGAGAGCCCTGCATGTGTGTTCATGTGTACAGTTAACCAGACAATAAATGTGTTAGGCAGCAATTGACCCTTCGCAAAACATCTGACAAACAGTGCCGCTCTCACACTACACATCATGTTCTAACGCAGTGAAAAATACATTGCGGAACAAAGAGGAAACTGACAACGCACCAACAGACAAGACAGAGCTGGTATAAAACAAGGTCTCAGCTTTCATATGTTGTCAATTAAGAAATTCAAAAACTTAAATACCGTTTGTGGTTCTTCAATGTGTCCTGCCACACAGAACCTGATTTTACCAAGTACAACATGTTCCTGGATCAACATCTTTGTTGACCCTGGAACAACATTGTGATTAACCAGTGAGATTTGTAAAAAACAGTTTATAGTTTTTGTGAAGTTTAGGCTTACAAAAAATGTTTGGTGGTTGTACATCAGTGTCATTCATCTATCATTTCCTCTGATTTTAGGGATTACTCATGGGTAAGTTTAGGTTTAGGTGTAGGGATGTGGTCAAGATTCAAATTTTGGATTAAAATGTTGTTCCAGGGTCAACAAAATATGTTGAAAAAAAAGAATCTAACTCAGCAAAATCAGGACGTGCACGTGAACTGATCATCTTTTTTTTTTTTTATTATTTACTGAAAGCATGAAAAAAAACATGAATGAACACCAGAACGTATTTTACTTCAACTGCGTAAAAACGTCAGTAGACACAATCTTTCAAATTTAAGTCCAGACAGAATGGCAGATTCTGCGTTATGAATGGTCAGATCGCCTGTCAATCAAGCTGTTTGAGAAGGGTCAATTGCAACTTGTGAATGATTACAATATAAGGATAATATTTGGCGGTTTCAACGTTATTCCAAAGTTGGTGCAATCTGAGGTGTTCGCAAGTGTTGTTAGTCCTATAAAGTTAATCCAACATGGATGCAATGGTCAAAGGCAGCTAAAGAACTGTGTCATACTGAAACGTCTCTCGCTTCTGCTGAAAGATTGGCATCAGCATCCAGGGACACTGGATTATATTTGCAAAAACTATTTCATTTCTAAGCAAATGCCCTGGCGTCATATTGAAGAGATTAGTCCATTCTAATCTTAATGGAAACAAACAAAAAAATATTTAATTATACCCCGTGAAGACATGCAAACACAAGGAAATGTGCGTTTTGATTTTTACATGACCTGTTTGACTTTCTATCAGCTTGAAAAAGTGTATTAAAAGTTCTAAGATGTTGTGATGGTTTCCGTGCTCTCCATACGGTCCCTAAGGCTGTCATTTGTTTTTTAAAGGTGAAGCGTGTCATTTCTGTGCTACGGAACAGAAGTGCAAGAATAATGACTGTTTGCAAATAAAAGTTTCTTACAAACTCCCCACGGTCTTCCACAGTTTGGCCAAATCTGTTGTTTTTCTTTAGATAAATGGTTAAATGGTGCAGTATTTTAATTAAATGCTGACACTTCTTTCTGTCAGTGAAAAGAGCAAACACTCATTTGCTAACTGTGTCAGTGAACAAGACTATCCCCATAATCACTATGATACTACTACTAATATTACCTGAATCCATTTTTAAACACATTAACCTTAAGATATTAGCATTAACATTTATTTTAGAGTAAATGGAAGTGGGTCTTTGCTGGGAATGAGTCAAGACGCCCGATTTTAGTGCCTGCATCAATTCAATTTACAAAAGTGATTTTTTTATCCATAGTACACACACTTTAATGTTTCAGATTTTCTGAAAATAAAATGTCAAAACATATTAAAGAAATAATCTTATATATTAAAATATATAAAAGTAAACATGATCATACTAAATGTTATTATATTTGTTTATAAAATATTATGTTTCTATTATATTATATTATTATACCTTTCTACAGCAGATTATTAATGACAATTACACATTTTGTGTGTATAATTAAATATTATTATTATTATTATTATTACTATTATCATTAATATAGATTATAACAAAATAAATAGCTTATATTACATTATATTATATTTATAAATGTATTACACTTTAATTATTAGTATTTAGCCTTAGCATATATCATTTATATTTTCTATAATAATATATATTTATATTTTCTAATAATAATAAAAATAATAATTCAATTTAAATACTTGTATACTACTACTGTATTGTATTGTATTCTATTCTGTTTAATTATTAGTATTTAGCAGTAGTGTTTATTAATAATAATAATAGCTTATATTATGATATTATATTTATAAATGTATTACACTTTAATTATAAGTATTTAGCATTAGTATATATAATTTATATTTTCTATAATAATTTATATTCAAATTTTCAAATAATAATGATAATAATAATAATTTGATTTTAAATATTTGTGTACTACTATTATGTTATATTATATTATGTTATATTATATTATATTATATTATATTATATTATATTATATTATATTATATTATATTATATTATATTATATTATATTATATCTTCCTACAGCAGATTATTAATTACACTTACACATTTAACATGTATAATTAAAAGTATTATTATTATTATTATTATTATGATTAATAATATTGATTATAACAACATAAATAATTATATTATATTATATTATATTATATGGGTAAAATAAATAAATAAAATAAATAAATAAATAAAATAAAAAATATGAAACCAGTACCATACAAATAACTATGATATAATAATAATAATAATAATAATAATAATAATAATAATAATAATAATAATAATAATTATTATTATTATTATTATTATTATTGTTATTTCTGTATAACATAAGTAAAATTCACTTTAAACTATCCAAACACACACACACACACACACACGAAATACATACTTGGTAGAAAGTGCAAAAAGACTCAAAAGTCAGAGACAGTTAAATGCCGACCTGATTTTTCTAAAAGAAAATGCAGGTAGTTTAAGGCAATGGTCCTAGAAATGATTTGTTTTAGCTTGGTTATTTGACCTCGGCTCTGACAGGCCAGTCATATTTTATTCTGCAGAGGGAATGAAAGCTGCTCAGATGTTAATAAAGTTCTGTGAGTACAAACAGAGTTCATCCGGGGGCCAAATCATCCGCCCGCACCGCACATTACTACCAGACCTTTATTCCACACTCTGCTCATTTCATAACATCCAGGCTGGATTCGCGGGCGTCTCGATTCCACGCACGAGCCCATAATGGTTTCTGGATGAGGTCCAGTCCCTCTGAGTCCTACTGTAAGATGCAAGTGACATGTTTGATTGACACTGGATTTGTGTAACTCAGGCATGTCCTTGAAACACCAGTTCACAGCAAATGGAGATGCATGCTGTTTTGAAGAACATCAAAAAATCAACACTAGCCTTCACAGTTGTAGGATCGAGGACAGGTGTGGTTTCCTACAGGTCTCGAATCTTTACTAAACTGAAATCTCTGTGATGTTCTGTTCTCAAGATGTAGCTCACACATTCAATGCCTATTTGTTGCCCATTTTCTCTCATACCAACAACTAAAGCCTGTTTTATTCTAATGAATACAATCTGAAGGAAATCTAAAACCCAAAAATGAGATCATTTTAATGCAATGTTATTTTAGTATCACTGATAAGATTTTGAAGATTTTGGTTTTATTTTTATATTTTAATGTATTTTTTTTTTTTTTACAAGTAATTCTTGGTATGTCTCTTTGCCATCATTCATTCATTCATTCATTCATTCATATTTATTTATTCTATGTATTCTACATTATTATTGTCGTTGTTGTTGTTCATTTTTGTTTTCAGTTTTAGTTTTTATTTTTTGTTTTCAGTTTTAGTTTTTAGTTTAACTTGAAG
Source organism: Labeo rohita (assembly GCF_022985175.1). NCBI lineage: Eukaryota > Metazoa > Chordata > Actinopteri > Cypriniformes > Cyprinidae > Labeo > Labeo rohita. Next base: position 35,521,951 of record NC_066876.1, read on the forward strand.
TTAAACTAAACGTAAATGAAAATGTATCATTATTATTATTATTATTATTATTATTATTTAACATATACATGTTAATTGTCACATTTACTTCCTTTAATCAGCTCAAACTGTAAATTTACAGTAATTAATTTATAAGTGTGATTTAATATACATTTATTCATAAATATTCATACTAAAATGATCGAAAACATTTTAATAAAAAAAAATCTAAATATATTCAAAAAGGTACACAAATATTTATTTTTTTTTCTATAATTGTTATTTTTATTCAATTAAATGAAAATGATAATGAATTATTATTATTATTTTATTATTATTATTATTCATAATAAATGTCATATTAATGAAAAAATTGTTTCATGATCACATTCAGCTTTGAATTGGTAAATTTTATTTACTTCCATTAATCAACTGTTAATTTTTATTAATTAGTCTGATTTAACAAAACATTCATACTAAAATGTTTCAAACTATTTTAATTAAAATACATAAATAATACTAAAAAATATTTTTTTAAATTGTAGTTTTTATTTTCAAGCTTTGAATTATATTAAATAAAAATGATTTAATTATTATATTTTATCATCATCATCATCATCATCATCATCATAATTATTCATGTTAAATGTCACATTAATGAAGAAAAAATATACACAACATTTAAAAAAGGTCCACAAATATTGTATTTTTATTTTCAAACTTTTAAGTTGATGATGATGATGATTCTGATGATTATAATGATTATAATGATTATAATGATTATTATTGTTATTGTTATCATCATCATCATTATAAAACTTCTAATTATATTAAATAAAAGTGAGAATTTATTATTATTATTATTATTATCATTATCATTATTATCCATGTTCAATGTCACATTAAAGAAGAAAAAATATATAAATAACATTTTAAAAAGGCCTACAAATATTTCATATTTTTTTCTTCAGTTGTAGTTTATTTTCAAACTTTAAGTTAAATTAAATTATCATCATCATCATAATCATCATTATACATGTTAAAGGTCACTTCCATTAATCAGCTCAAACTCAGTCTGATTTAACAAAATATTCATACTAAAATGTTCCAAAAAATATTTGTATTAAAATATATGAATAACATTAAAAAGCCATATAGATTTTTATTTTAATTGTAGTTTTTATTTTCAAACTTCGAATTATATCAAATAAAAGTGAGAATTTATTATTATTATTATTCATGTTAAATGTCACATTAATGAAGAAAAAATATAAATAACATTTAAAAAAACCTACAAATATTTAATATTATTTTTTCATTCAATTGTAGTTTTTTATTTTCAAACTTTAAGTTAAATTAAATTATCATCTTCATCATAATCATCATTATACATGTTGAATGTCACTTCCATTAATCAGCTCAAACTATGTGTGATTTAACTTAATATTCATACTAAAATGTTCCAAAATATTTTTATACAAATATTTTAATAGCAATTTAAATACAAATTAAATAATATATTATTACTATTATTATTATTATTATTATTATTATACATGGAAAGTTTTCTTTCCATGAATCACCTCAAATTGTATTTTAATTAATTAAATAAAAGTCTAATTCAACAAAATATTCATACAAAAATGTTCCAAAATATTTTTTATATATAAAAATATATAAATAACATTTCTTAATTTAATAACCCTCCACTAAAGTTGGTCAAAGTCAGCAATGAGACTGAATTTCAGAAAACATCTTAATGTCTCAGTCTGTGCTTAGATTTGGCAAATATCAATCGAAACCAGATATCAATACGAAAATCCTATTAAATTATATTAAATATAATAAAAAAAAAGATATAATGAATTACATAACTGGAGTTTGTTTTTACAAGAAAAATACTTTTTTATATACTTAAAATGTATTTACAGTTGTGACATGTACTAGCAATTTTAGAAAACAGGTTCTAATCCCAACTTTTTATTCTAAGGACATTTAGAAAACGTTTATTCTCGTGAGCTATGAGAGAGCAACATCTGAGCAATAAAACCCAGAAGCAGATTGAATGTTGGCAAACATTTACTTGTGTAATACTTGTGCTGTCCTCAAATGCAAAACAGCATTTCCCAGAGTTTAGATCATTCATATATTTATTCATCTCGATCTGTCTCTTTATTTGTGCGTGTGTGTGTGTGTGTGTGTTTGTGCTATGTTATGGAAATAAACTGAGCTTCCCTGCGTCTGCAGAAGGACAGAAGTGAAGGTGCTGTGAGTGGGAGTTATTTGTTCGGGCAAACGCTGTTAGTCGGCCCACACAGCCTGATTCATGCCGCTCTTTTCCATTCTGAAGGCTGGAAGAATGCAGCACGGAGGGCATGATTGCAGAGCGTTTGTTACGTCCTTGAATGAAGGGGAATCTTCTGTCTGGAGACCAAACAAACGACAAGAGCTGGCAAAGCGATCCAGCAAACCCAAAGCAAAGCTTGACAACGCAAGAACTATAAAAAGAAAGTTAACGTTTTCTATGTGAAACATGGTTTAATGGAGAATCAGTGCAGGTTTTTGCAAGAACATCGAGCGGGACGATATAGTGAATATTCAATCGGTATATGATATCGCAAACGACTTTGCCTTTGTGCTGACATCATCAAGCCCCGTCCAACTACTTGTCGTTTAATCAATTCCTGAAGGGCAGTCCAGCATTACTGAATATCCTCTTTTGTGCGTTAAATGCATCACATTAAGGAAGAAAAAACTCATGATTACTTTCAACTTTGAATTGGTAAGTTTTATACATTTCCATAACTTTGGCTAAACTAATTACAATGAATCAATTCATAGGTTTGATTTAATAAAATGTTAATCTAACCCCCCACTTTGGTATATATATAAAAAGTTAAATGTTATTATTTATCACCACGTTTTGGTGCAGACAAAATTTTATGTATGCATGCATGTATGTATTTATTTAATTAGCTATTTTTTACTCAGTAACAGACATTGACACAGAATTTACAATAATTGGTGCTCAAATAAAATAAAATGGTTGTTTTGGTAAAAAACAAAACAAAAAAAATAAAAAAAATCGCATTAAAAATGTGAAAAAAATTGTTTATATTATATAATATAATATAATATAATATAATATAATAATTAATATAATAATTCTGAAGGCTGGACGTCTTGTGATATTTATTTATTCATTTATTCATTCATTTATCAGAAATTGACCCATAATAAAAAACTCATCAAATATAATATAAAACAATATAATACAATATAATATAATATAATACAATATAATATAAAAATATGCCATTTCATGTTGGTTTATTTACATATATATTTATTTATCAGTAATTGACCCATGATTAAATATTTAAATATACTATACTATACTATAATATAATATATGTTGCATGATGTTTATTTATTTGTTTATTTATCAGTAATTAACCCATGATGAAATACTCATCAAATATATAATATCATATAATATAATATAATATAATATAATATAATATAACATATATGATGATATGATATCATATATGATATATGACATGACATGATATGATATGATATATTATATGATATATAATATATATGCCTTGTGATGTTTGTTTGTTTATTTATTTATTTATCAGTAATTAACCCATGATGAAATACTCATCAAATATAAAATAATATAATACAATATAATAAAATATAATATAATAATATAATATAATATAATACAATATAATATAATATATAAAACAAATGCACTTTGTGATGTCTATGTGTCTGTCTATCAGAAATTGACCCATAATGAAATACTCATGAAATAAAATAAAATAAAATAATATAATATAATATAATATAATATAATATAATATAATATAATATAATATAATATAATATAAAATTTATGCCTGTGATGATTTTTTTTTTTATTTATCAGTAATTGACCCTTGATGAAATACTATAATACAATATAATATAAAAAATATGCCATTTGAGGTTTGTTTGTTTATATATACACTACCGTTCAAAAGTTTGGGGTCAGTAAGACTTGTAATAGTCTTTAAAGAAGTCTCTTATGCTCATCAAGGCTGCATTTATTTGATTAAAAATATAGAAAAAAAAACAGTAATATTGCAAAATGTTTTTACAATATAAAATTATGTTTTTTATTTTAACATACTTTAAAATAGAATTTATTCCTGTGATGAAAAGCTGAATTTTTATCAGCTGTTACTCCAGTCTTAAGTGTCACATGATCCTTCAGAAATCATTCTAATATGCGGATTTATTATTAGAATGATCAATGTTGGATAATATCAACAGTTGTGCTGCCAAATATTTTTTGGAATATATATATATATATATATATATATATATAAAAATCGGTAATTGACCCATGATGAAATACTCAATATACTATACTATACTATAATATAAAAATATGTTGTGTGATGTTTATTTATTTATTTATCAGTAATTAACCCATGATGAAATACTCATCAAATATAATAATATAATATAATATAATATAATATAATATAATATAATGTGTATATAATATAATTTGTGATGTCTGTCTAGAAATGACCCATAATGAAATACTCATGAAACAAAATAAAATAAAATAATATATAATATAATATAAAATGTATGCCTGTGATGTTTATTTATTTATTTATCAGTAATTGACCCATCATGAAATACTATAATATAATATAATATAATATAATATAATATAATATAATATAATATAATATAATATAATATAACAAATGTTCCTTGTGATGTTTGTTTGTTTGCTTATTTATATTTAATTATTAAAAATGGACACATAATGAAATATTCATCAAAAAATAAAATAAAATAAAATAAAATAAAAGTTGTTTTGTAAGGGGGAAAAAAAATCTCAATCTTTATAAATTAAATAAATGTAATAATATACATATATAACTAATATGTCTATTGATAATATTTGAGATATACATGTATATATGACCAATCACTTATTGTATTGCATTACTGTTGTCCAAGCATCTGCTGAATGAATACATATAATGCAGATGTAAATATGAGATATATAAAAAACACATGCAACTAAAACATCACCAAAAGACATTTTTTATATTTTATATATATTCAGGTGTAATAAAAATACATTTCAAGAATGTAGTGCAGTCATTGGTTTATCGACGTACAACAGAAGAAAGAATAAACAAGCGGGGAAAAAAGTCCCACCCACGACTCGAGCTCGATCCGGGGAAAAAACATTCCCTCTTTCCAGATGAGAAGCACATCTGACTCACAAGCAGACATATTTTCAGTCAAGCGATCGCTCATCTTTTGTGGGGCTGTGATGTCAGCGGTGGATTTTTTATTTATTTAATTGTTTATTTTCAGCGCCTGCAGAGGTGGGTGGACGAATTGGCTGTAAAAGCTCACACACATACCATGATTCTCACTCGCAGCTTCAGCATCTCGCCTGACATCATTGCCTCCGCTCACTGCCACAGGCGTGCAAGTGCCAAGACACGGAGAACACTTGTCAGGTCGGGAAGTGTTATCTATTTTTCTCAACACGCCAGAGCGCGTCTCAGTCCGTCAGACGCCGTCCTGGCACAGACGCACGACCCATCCGGCACACGTACCTCACTGCAGGCCTAACTCTACCTCCAAATTGCCACCTATGAAAGTTTAATGGTTGTCTGTGACTGCATAGTGAATAATTGAACAAGGGAAAAACCTGATTCTGTCCTGGATAACGAAGCCGGCAGTAAACCTCAGTGTGAGGGAAGGGAAAATGAGCGGGGAAAAAATTAAATACCAAAAGTAGAAATGCCAGATTTTAGTGCCTGGATCTCCTCAAGAATTTTGCTCACTTGCTATTGTTACAGGATCCGGACTTTACATTGACCTAACACACATGTATGCATATATCTGTTGTATGTGATTAATAATAATAATAATAATAATAATTATCATCATCATCATCATAAATCAGTGTGCATACTTTTATAATATACTATACTTATACTATTATTTCTACAGCATATGATTAAATCACAATTACACATTATACTAATATATGCAGAATTAAAATATTATAATAAAAATAATAATATTTATATAATTCTACATAAATATTTTAGACTATACTATGCTATACTATACTCTACTATGCTATACTATACTATAATATACTATACTATATCACAATTATACATTTAATATGTAGAATTATTATTATTATTATTAATATTATTATTATTAGAAAATAAATATTATAATATAATGTCTCTCTACAGCAGGTTATTAATCACAATTACACATGTATGAATTATGAATTATTAACCTATTTATTTTGTAATAATAATAATTATTATTATTATATATAATTTATATATTAAATTATATATACACATTTATTATATTATTTCTACAGCATATGATAAATCACAATTGCACATTATATTAATATATGCAGAATTAAAAATAATAATAATAATAATAATAATAATAATAATAATAATAATATAAATCTACTTAAAGTTTTATACTATGCTATGACATACTATACGATGCCATACTATACTATACTACACTATACTATGATATCACAATTACATTTGATATATAGAATTAAATTTATTAGTACTATTATTACAAAATAATTATATTATATTATATTTTCTACAGTAGAAGATTAATTACAATTACAAATTTAATATGTGGAGAATAATAATAATAATAATAATAATAATAATAATAATAATAATAATAATAAATCATTAATAATAATATTATTATAAGAAAAAGAAGAAGAAACCTAATTATATTATATTAAATTATTAAATAATAATTAAATTAAATTAAATTAAATTAAATTAAATTAAATTAAATTAAATTAAATTAAATTATATGATATGATATGATATGATATGATATATATGATATATGATATATGATATGGTATGATATGATATGATATGATATATGATATGATATGATATGATATATGATATATGATATATGATATGATATTTTCTACAGTAGATGATTAATTACAATTACAAATTGAATATGTGAAGAATAAATATAATAATAATAATAATAATAATTATTATTATTATTATTATAAGAAGAAGAAGAAAAAAGAAGAAATCTAATTATATATTGTATTATATTATATTATATTATATTATGTTATATTATGTTATATTATGTTATATTATATTATCTTATATTATATTAATTATTATTATTATTATTATAAGAAGAAGAAGAAGAAGAAACCTACTTATATTATATTATATTATACTATATTATATTATATTATATTATACTATATTATATTATACTATATTATATTATATTATATTATATTACATTACATTACATTACATTACATTACATTACATTATATTATATTATATTATATTATATTTTTCTACGGTAGATAAATAATTTTCAACTGAGAAATGACTCCCATAATCTCAAATCTAAATCTCACAAGTGTCTCCTCTAGATTCATGAAATATTGAGAAACTGTACTTTTGTCAAGATTCGTCAATATACCAAAGTCTGCAAAAGTCAGAGATGTCAATATGAATTCATTTCTCTTGAAATATGGAGCGATCCGAGCTGCTCTCCATACACATTTCAGAGCTCTTTCCTCTTACTTTATGACAGCTATTGTTATTTCTCCCAAGGATGTTTAGGAGAAACATCTGAGAATGACACTTTAATGAAACAGCTCCTCACGTCTCCTGAGCTCTGGAAAGGTAAATCCCTGAGCAATAAAACCTTCCTGTGGGTCAGACAGGAAACAATGCAGCCACCGGCTTTATAAGACCTTCACGTCAAGCCTGTATTTAGGTTTAATTACAGCTTCCTGTCTTTCTGTCCCATGGGATGTGACTAGCAGCTTAAGGGTTTGATGATAAACTCCAGACAGTTTGCCTCATATACAAACAATACCTTCAAACCATCGCCACCAGCTCGGTAATTTCATTAAGAACGAAAACCTGCCAAGAAAAAGGCAATATGAAGCATTTCCTTTTGAGTAATTGTTTCAACAGGCCTGTGTTCACCTCTATTTTAATGACCTGAGAAAACAGTGACATGGCATTATAATATTCATGAGATTCCAGGCCTCATTATAGTGACAAGATTTGCATTTTAACTTTAACGTGCATTTTCTGCCTTTTGTGACTAAACAGTAAAGATGCATTAATAACTTCTACAGCTGTTTTCTGACGAGGCGCACGGCAGCTGTACACAATCCGTTTTATTGTTATAGGAATGTGCCACGAGTCAAACTACATTTACAGTCATTTTAATTGTCTCTTACATTTATTGCTTCTCAGATGTTATCCTGCGTTAAAAAGCCCTTGATAATCTGACATGTGCCTCCTCTAGAGTTTTTAGAAAAGATTTTTAATAATGTCTCAAGCTCAGCTCGGATTTGCCAAGACACCAGTGTCTGAAGACCCCGTCAAAGATAATCTTAATATTATGAGATTCAGAAATTTCTCATCAGATCTTTAAGATCAAAGCCAATATGGGCTTGCTGAGCCAAAAAAAGAAAAAGAACAATAATTCATTTGTTAAAATCTAATAAATAAATACATAAATCCCAGAACATTCTAGCATCCCAGCAAAATCACCAATATCAGTTGTTTTCAAATTCAATTTGAAACATCAAAGAAACATTTAAACTACTACCTGTACAAACAACTAATTTGTGTAATATCCTAATACGTCAGAAATAATGAAATTAGTTTTTTTTTTATCATCAATAAGAGCTTTTAAGATTCTTCTAAGATTATTTAGATTATTATCATATTAATAATCAGATTTAGACTGCCATAATCTACTCATATGTGTATATTTATCATTATTTATAATACCATAGCATAATTATTTATAATAATAATAATAATAATAATAATAATAGTAATAATCACCAACTGATATTGGTGATTATCATTATTAGATCAAATTAAATCAATAAGATCAAACCCAATACTGGCTTGCTGAGAAAAAAAAATCATTTATTAAAATAAAAAAATCAATCAATCAATCAATCAATCAATAAAAGTAAGTAAGTAAATAAATAAATAAATCCTAAAACATTCTAGCTTCCTAGCAAAATCACCTCGATCAGTCATTTTCTAGTTCAAAGTGAAACATGAAAGAAATATTCAAACCATTACCTGCACAAACCACTCATTTGTATAATATCCTAATATGCCCAAAGTCAAAAAAAATACAACTTTTTTTTTTTGGTGAATCACTCTAAGGTTCTTCTAAGATTATACCCATTACTGGCTTGCAGAGACAAACATTTTCAGATAATTAAACTATAATAAATAGTATAATGAATGAATGAATGAATGAATGAAATCAATCAATCAAATCAAACAAACAAACCACCCTGGCAACAACTCAACATAATTCTAACACTGAAAAACAGTGTCATTCCCAATTTTAATTCTCACTTGGAGCTTGGAGAGAAAAAGTTATAGAGAGCAAATAGTTTTCAAGTTCAAAGTCAAAACAGCAAAGAAATATTTAAACCACTAATATGATTATACCCAATAGTGGCGCGCAGAGACAAACATTTTCCAGCTGGCAGATAATGACACTGGGTGAAACTAAACGAAAAAGGTTTATGAAAATTTACTATTATTATATTATATTATATTATATTGTATTGTATTGTATTGTATTGTATTATATTATATTATATTACATTATATTACATTATATTACATTACATTATTAATGCATTTTAATTACTATTATTTAGTAGTATATATAATTTATGATTTCTATCATATTAATATTCAGATTTAGACTACCAAAATCTCCTGATGTGTATATTTATTATTATTTATTTATAATAATAACAATAATAACAAAAATAATAGTTATTATTATTATTATTATTATTATTATTATATTACATTAAATCAATGCAATAAAACCAACCCCCCCAAAAATCATTACAATAACATAAAAAAAATGTAAAAAAAAAAAAAAAAAAAAAAAAAAAAAAAAATCCCAGAACATTCTAGTAGCACCCCAGCAAAATCACCTAGATCACTTGTTCAAAGTGAAGTGTTATATATAACACTGGTGGGTTAAACTTTTACAAAACATTATAATGCAATGTAGTGAAAACAACAGCCAGTTTTTAAAAGAGATTTGCTGTTTCTGACATAAGCGAACAAAATAATCTTTTCCGAACACAGTATCATCGTGATTAACTGTTCTGTCATAAGCGTCAAGAACGAATCAAATAATGGAATACAAACAGGCTGATAAGGTCAGAGCAATGTGATGGCCAGCTTGTCCCTAGACACAGTTCTAACAACTTTTACCTGAGAAGATATTGTTGCTTCATTTCAGAAGATTAACTTTTCCCTTCTTTATAACCCGAGAATGTGGTGACGCATACCTGGGGTTATGCCACCCAAGAGACGCTTCAGACAGCGCACCAGTAGCGCTTCAACGGGCAAAAACACACACAATTATGTCAAAATGCGCAGTTTTGGTGAGATACCTAGTAAACGTATCCTTAAGTTAGTTATAGAGTCTTAAATGACTGTAAAGAGTTTGTAGAAAATCTGATATGTGCCACATTCACATCATGTGCATTAGGTTTTAAAGAGACCACGCTTTTTTTTTTTTTTAAAGTGAAACCTGCTGAAGTTTCTCATTGATGTAAATCAAAGAACAAAAGAAAAAGAGAAATCATCATTCCACTGCTCCAGTTGCTGATTAACGTTTGTAGCTTGAATAAAGGTTAAAGGAGAAGTCCACTTCCAGAACAACAATTTACAAATAATTTACTCACCCCCTTGTCAAGATGTTCATGTCTTTCTGTCTTCAGTCGTAAAGAAATTATGTTTTTTAAGGAAAACATTTCAGGATTTTTCTCCATATAATGGACTTCATTGGTGCCACGATTTTGAACTTCCAAAATGTAGTTTAAATGCAGCTTCAAAGGCTCTAAATGATCCCAGCCGAGGAAGAAGGGTCTTATCTAGCAAAACGATCGCTCATTTTTTTGAAAAATAAAAATTTGTATACTTTTTAAGCACAAAAGCTTGTGTAGCACAGGCTCTGGGATGCTACAAATTGGTAATGAACAATTCTTTCATTTTGAACGAATCTTTGATGTGACTCGGGATTAATGAGTCGTCTCGGGCAGTGATTCGTTCAGTCACGCATGTGCAACATCCTATTAGGTTCTGAACTGGAATTAGTTCACCTGTTTCAAGTCTTCGGGTTTTTTGAGTCGTTCGTTCATTTTATGGGGCTGTCACGTGATGAACGAACGACTCAAACCCGGTTAAATGATCCAAACTTCCCATCACTACTACGAATCACATGTAAGTTCGTCGTCTGTGTACTGAGTATGGAGAAAAACTCCATCTTATTTTCTCCTACAACTTCAGAATCGTACGACACGTTGTACCTTTTTGTTTGTAAACAGTGTTTGACTTACTTGCACTTTCTTAGTCTTTGCGTGTTTGCTTTGTAAACACTGGGTCTGTAGTTAAGCGTGACCTTTTGACGTGATTCAATAGCACGTAGCGTCGTGAACGCACATCCCAGAGCCTGTGCTACACAAGCTTTTTTGCTTAAAAAGTATATAAAATTGTATTTTCCGAAAAAAATGAGCGATCATTTCGCTAGATAAGACCCTTCTTTCTCGGCTGAGATCGTTTAGAGCCTTTGAAGCTGCATTTAAACTACATTTTGGAAGTTCAAAATCGGGGCACCATATCAGTCCATTATATGGAGAAAAATCCTGAAATGCTTTCCTCAAAAAACAATTTCTTTACGACTGAAGACAGAAAAACATGAACATCTTGGATGACAAGGGGGTGAGTAAATTATTTGTGAATTGTTGTTCTGGAAGTGGACTTCTCCTTTAATCTGTATAGATTATGCATATACAATTTATAGTTTATGTAAAGACTGTTTTAAAATCACAAGTCGTTATATATTTCAGAGCCTAAAAATACGAAATAATAGCTTTCAGATATACTGTAACGGTGAATGGCTGTAATTAATAAGTAAAATTGAGGGAAAATGCATTTAATAGAGACACCAGTAGCAGGACAAATTAAAAACATTGTAAATATGTTTAGTCATTGTAGTATTAATACCTGCCTGTTTTTGCAAAAAGCGTTTCATTTTATAATTTTTCATTTGTATAATTCATTTGTATAATATCCTAATATGTCCAAAGTCATGAAATTACATTTATTTTATTTTATTTTTTTATGCAGACCATTCTACGATTCTTCTAAGATCAATATACTGGTTTGCAGAGACAATCATTTTCAGATAATGAAACTGGGTCAAAAAATAAAAAATAAAAATAAAATAAAATAAAATAAAATAAATAAAAATGAACAACTCTGGCAACAACTCAACATAATTCTAGCATCAAGTCAGTGACTCTCACTGAAAAACAGTGTTATTCCCAATTTTAATTGTGCTTACGAGACTTTAGAGAGTAAAAAAGGATACAAACTAAAGACTTTATACAGACTAAAACAGATACAGATTAGACAATCTTTCACATACAGAAAGAATACAGATTTTAAGGCTGTAAAGCTTTCGGTATAAATCACCAATATCAATCCTTTTCCGCTTAAAAGTAAAATCTCACACATCTGCACATATCTGGTCTTTTATTCAGCTCTATCCATATGGATACAGCATCGTTGCTGCCTGTCGGCCCGGGTGCCATCGTAGCTTTGATCTAATTTCTGTTGTCCTGAGCGTCCGTCTTTGATTTTTCAGCGTGTTCCCTTTTGTTCTCACCTGAAACTTCCTTCACCTTTTCTCTTTGCTTTTTTTCTTATAGAAGAGATAATAACCATCGGTGAAAGATGCCCTTCTGACCGGCCGTATGAGGGCAGAGGCAAAAAGCCGAGTTCTGCACTTTGGGCCGTATTTCAAGATATGACATTTATGTTGACATTTTTGTGTTATGAAGGATTAATAAGTGAGTCTGCTATCCACTGTTCTCCTCTCAAAGAAAGGTTGAAAGATTTTCTTTTCTGCAAAATAGTTCTCATCTCATCTCACCTCACGGCGTAACAGCACACTGCCTCTCTCCTCTCTCCTCTCATGAGATCACCTGCTGATGGCCATCGCGCTTACGCTCCGAATCAAGAGATGCTTTCAATTGCGACAGGCTGCAGATATTCTTAAGCACTCAACGCTCTGTGAAACAACACGAGATGCTGGAATAATCACTCTGCAATAAATTGTTGTTGTTGTTGATTCACTGTTGCGGAAACTTTCATTAATGTCACAAGCACAGACTTGTTCTCTATAGTACTCTGATCTGGTCATGGGTTGTGGATTATGACTCAAAGCAGGTGCAAAATAGAAATTTTAATACCGGAATTAAAAGCAAAGCCTTGTTGGATGCATTTACAACAAAGGAACGTTATATGGTAAAATAGAGAAGAATTTTAGATTCTGCACTTCTTTCCGAGTCACTAATCAAATTGATTTCCATTGAAGCGTAAGGCACTGGAACTTTCTCTGTATTGGAGATCGTGATTATCAAGTTTTGTTCATGTTTGCTCAAGTGTCGCTGTCATTAACAGAACAGTTTCAATGTTTTCTATTTCAATCTCTATTAGTGTTGTTTCAGTGCATGTATTTTACTGATGATAAGTCATAAAAACGATTAAATTATACAAATAATATTATAAATACATACAAATAAATAAATAAATAAATAAATAATTTTCCAATCAAAAATTTATAAAATATTTATATTCACTTTAATAAATTGTTTACATTGACTTATATAATATATTGTTTTATAATAATTGAAATGCTAATATAGTTATTCATAATTTTCTGTTCTCACATTAGTGAAAGCAAATGTAATTTAGCTGTCTTTTTCATTTTTATTTATTTTGTTATTGGTTTTATTAATTTTTTATTTCATTTTCAGTCATTTTAGTACATCAAATGAACTAAATATAATTGGAATGCGTTTAATTATATTTTCTGTTTTCACGTTAATTTTAGTTAAAGTAATTTTATTGTAATTACTTGTCTTGTTTCATTTTTATTTCATTATTAGTTTTATTCATTTTTATTTTAATTTTCAGTCATTTTAGTACATTAAATAACTAACTAAAATATAACTTAAATGCGTTTTTAATTTTTACATTTTCTGTTTTCACATTAATTTTAGTGAAAGTAATTTAATTGTAATTTAGTTCTATTTCATTTTATTTAGTTATTATTTCATTAATTTTTATTTTAAATTTTCTGTCATTTTAGTACATCAAATTAACTAACTAAAATATAATTGCAATGTTTTTAATTATTATATTTTCTGTTTTCACATTAATTTTAGTGAAAGTAATTTAATTGTAATTTAGTTGTCTTTTTCATTTTTATTTTGTTATTTTTTATTTTCATTTTCAGTAATTTTAGCACATCAAATGAACTAAAATATAATTTGAATGTGTTTTTAATTTTCACATTTCTGTTTTCACATTAATTTTAGTGAAAGTAATTTAATTGTAATTTAGTTGTCTTTTTCATTTTTATTTTGTTATTAGTTTTATTCATTTTTATTTTAATTTTCAGTCATTTAAGTACATCAAATTAACAAAAATATAATTTTAATGCATCATTTTTTTATTTTCTGTTTTCACATTAATCTTAGCGAAAGTACTTTAAATTTAATTTAGTTGTCTTTTTCATTTTTATTTATTTCGTTATTATTTTATTAATTTTTATTTTCAGTAATTTTAGTACATCAAATTAACTAACATATCTTTTGAATTTTATTTTTATATTTTCTGTTTACACATTCATTTAAATTAATTTTAGTCTTCTTTCATTTTTATTTTTATTTTCAGTCATTTTAGTACATCAGATTGACAAAAAAATTTGAAATGTTGGCTTGGAAATTAGATTAAATGGATTTTACTTTCATTTTACCTATCTGTAAATAAAATGTATGTGTGTATAGTGTATATAACAAAATATTTTGGAAAATTAGATTATTGTTTCACTTTAATAAATTGCATTTATTTGATACACATTATTGTTGTTATTATTATTACCTATAACTGTTTGATTGTACATATATTAAAGGTTTTTCTGTAGAAAAATAAATGTATTTAAAATGTATTTATTATTATTGAATATAAAATAATGTGTTCTCTTTAATAAATTAAATTGATTTAATATACTTTTTAATTACTTGGTATGGCAGATCTGCTACTATAGTTCTGTGCTAGCTGTTTTTAGTGCAATTTGCAATAAAAAATTATATTTTATTTCCAAAGTTCACAAAATAATACACAAACCTTCTTACTAGCAGACTTTTGGAATCAAGTACAAACACCTTGAAACCCAAAACCATCTTTTCCCTCCAATTTGTCCCTCGCAGACAACACAACACTGAGAAAACTTGCTTGCTTGAGATGTAAATGACATTTTACACAACGTGACCTTTATCAAGACTCGACGCCATCTATTAAACCCCTCTCCTGCTCGCCAGCGACGGACCTGCCAATGAGGTCAGCCTATTGTTATCCGGCTCACACACCTCTGCATTGTTTTACAAGGTTTTGTTTATCCATCTGGATCCACCCCAACTCAAGCCATAAAACAAAGAGGACTGCGGGACTGCCTTCCCATTCGGATGATTTAATTTAGCTCTGGTCACCAAAGAACAACTTCACTGTTTGAGATTGTCATACGCGCACGAGACGCTTCCCAGAAAAAGAAAAAAAAAAAAAACCTGATGCTGCATGTTAATAAGGCTGGAGACCCAGAATATCTCCATGCTAGATGAAGTGTAAAGAATGAAGGCTCCACTCAATTACCGGCGGTGAGGTGCGACTCTTGCGTGCACTTTTAATTTACTGCACCGCTTTCTTCCCATTCGGGCCCGTCCTCAAAGGGATGCTGATGAGAGTCAATTGGCTTTGTTTGGGAATAAATCCAGAGGAAGCGGTTCGAACGCTCCACTCGTGTCGCAGATAAATGTTTGTCATTGGCGTCCCCCCGTCCGTCTCAAAGAAATCCGATAAGGCTGTGAAGACGCATGATAATTGTGCACTGATGTAACAAATGTGACATTTAACAAACAAACACTGCATAAACAGATCAGCCGACTGATAGCGGGTAACGGATAGCGCCGGAAGGTTACGGCCCGCTGAATAATCCCCGTATCAAGCGCAGGGGTCAGCGCACGTACACTGCGGCGTATTTGTAGGTGACGAGATGGCGAGATTTAAACACGACGGCTTATCTGCTCAAACGAAGGATTTGTACGCACGGATCAGCTGGTAAAAGGGTAAATGTTGTTTTATTTAAAGGACGGGAGTTAAGCCTTCAGGATACCAGGATCTCCTTAAAGCGCTAATGGCGCGAGTGTCAGAGCGAGAAGGCGGGAAGCGTGTCTAGTTATACCCAGCCGCCTTGTGTGCTATTGGACACAAATGAATTAGCAATTGGTTTATTCTTGACTAGTTTTCCTGGATGAAATGCTAATTCTCTTTTTTCTGAAATATGGCGTTTTAAATAGCTAATGTCTTGTATAACCACCTTATACCACACTTAAAAAGGTTTGGTAAAAATTTAAACTGCAACAGTTCAATTTAGAACCTTATCAGCCTGAAGAATCCTTTGATGTTGAAATGGTTCTTTATGTTATCAAAGTCCCTTTAAAGGGGTCATCGGATACAAACTTCACTTTTACATGTTGTTTGAACATTAATGTGTGTTGTCAGTGTATGTACAAATCTACCCTATAATGATAAAAATCCATGCAGTGGTTTTTAATTAACCTGTAAAATATAATAATGGCGTCACACAGACAGAGGCCACTCCCATGATAGTTGATTGACATGAGCACCTTACCTCAGATCAGCTGTAACAGTCCGACCTTCATTGTTTCGATGCCAGAGCAGGGATGCAAGTTAGACAAAAATATCTCAGTTTGAGCGATTGAGGTGTTGTGTTGCTGGATGTAATAATGAACATAGCAGTCGTCATTTACTCCTGACATCTGAGCCGCTGAAGATGCAGTGGATTACGCTTGTTTGTGAAGAGAATGCACCTCCTGATCGACATAAATGCGTCTATGTTCTTGCAAATCATTCGTAATCCAGCTTCACCTACAGCAGAAGTGAGTATTTATGAATCCTTGCAATCACCGTTACTAATAACGTGCTAGTTAGCAAGTTTAGCAGCTAAACACGGCTTAGCCGTCAGAGCAGCACGTCACTCCACAGAGAGAAGAGAGGGGCGGGGCAAGCAGAGCTCATTTGCATTTAAAGGAACAATCCCTCAGAATGAGATGATTTTTGCAGAGCTGATTTTGGCAAGGTAAAAAGGGTGTTGTTTTACAAAACCATTGAGAATTTTTAACCAAAGTATATTATAGACTTTTCATTAAGACCCTAAAGAATCATATCAACTTGTGGAAAATGGGCATCTGATGACTCCTTTAAAGGAAAGTCTGTTTACTCTATGACCATATTTGCAATGCCTCTGGACAGCTCTTTACAAGACCAATCTAAATAAATTGGGGAATCCTGAAATCTCAAAAATGGCTCGCTGAACTCGCAATTAAATGACATTTCAAATCAGCAACAAAATTTGAAATGAACTGTTCCATGAATGTTCTTATGTTCAAATAGTGCTTGTCAACCAAGGTGTTCATGTCTTTCCTTCTTCAGTCATAAAGAAATTATGTTTTTTGAGAAAAACATTTCCGGATTCCTCTCCATATAATGGATTTCTGGAGTTTGGAGTTTGAATTTCCAAAATGCAGTTTAAATGCAGCTTCAAAGAGCTCTAAACGATCCCAGCTGAGCAATAAGGGTTTTGTCTAGCGAAACGATCGGTTATTTACTTAAAAAAAAAAAAAAAAAAACTACAATTTATATACTTTTTAACCTTTTTAACTTTTAAAAGAAGTTTTTTACAAAAGGTTCTTTACATGTAATCAGTTCTATTTAGAACCATAGAATAGAGTTCTTTTTCCCACCTTTTTGTTTTTCAACAAAAAGGTTTTCCCACCTCATTATTGATTTTCTGGAGCTCAGCAATCAAACTCCTAGGGATGTCACAATACTCAATATAATATTGAACTGTTTGACATCCACGGTTCAATACGCGCTTGTGAATTGTGGTTTTTCGGTTTTGCATTTAAGTACTTTCCTTGTTTTATTTCTCTCGAAATTTGCTGTGTGTGTGCCTGTGATTTCACGTGCTGAGATGAGGAAATACCTTCCCGTTTATATTTGAAAAAGCAACACTTGCAGAGCATCTTTCCTTCTTAAGAAATGTAATGATAAGCCGTTATAAACTTCTTGTCCAACAGAAGAACAGAGAACATTATAACTTATTTTTATTTCACAGCATCAGTCGAGTGTTTGAAATAACTTCCTTTTGTGATCTGATGTGGCTTCTTATCATAGAATGAGGCAGATATATATATATATATATATATATATATACTGTATGTCGATTAGCAATGGCTTACAAATACACTTAATCATTATGAAAATACCCGAGATGGCTTGAAGAACACAGATAAACCATATATTATTGCAGACAAGTGTTTATTGTCCTTACATTTCATCATTCAAAACGTTTAACGTTATATCTTGTTTTTATTCAGTTACAGAAATAGTGATGCATTTATCCATATTAGAGATTTCAAGGCTGGAACGTCATCAGTGTTCTCAATCATCATCAATCGTCATCAATCTCTTCGACGCAGATGTGGATTTTCTGCACGAAGGCGCCCTCTGGCGTCCAGTATGAATGAAACCCATCCTATTTTGCGTAAATATCGGAAAAATAATACCTCTCTCAAAAGAAATATTAAGCAGACATATAATAATCCACACTTTTTCCAGTGTACAGAGGTTTACATGAGTATTTTGTTATTAATTAGATGCAAAAACAAAAACAAAAACGAAAAAAAAAAAAAAAAAAAAAAAACAACAACACACACATACACACACACACACACACACAGATGTGGCAAACTATCAGAACCGAACTGAACCCCGTGGTTAAAAACCGAGGTACGTATTGAACCGTGGACAAACTGTATTGTTGCATCCCTACAAACTACACATACATTTAACACATTCTCAACACAAATTAAGTTACTGGTTTTACTGGATAAAAAAAGGTAGCTCTTTCTTCTGGAATGTGCCATTTTTTATAATAGCTAATGCCTGGCCACCACACTCTAAAAAGAGATTTTTTTAAAAGGTTCTTTACATGTAGTGTCAGTTCTATTTAGAACCATATCAGCCTGAAGATTCTGTTTATGTTGAAATAGTTCTTTGTGTTATAGTTCAGTGTTCTTTTTTTTTTCAAATCTGTAACTGTCAAACCCATCTCATTATTGATTTTCTAGTGCTCAGCAATCAAACTACACAGACTTTTAAAACATTCTCAACATAAATGAAGTAACTGGTTTTCCTGGATGGAATGGTAGCTCTCTCTTCTGGAATGTGCCATTTTTAAAAATAGCTAATGCCTGGCTTATACCACACTCTAAAAAAAGACGTTTCTTCTTCTTCTTCTTCTTCTTTTTAAGTTCTTTACATGTAGTGACAGTTATATTTAGAACCATATCAGCCTGAAGATTCTGTTTATGTTGAAGTGTTCTTTGGGTAGTTCAGGGTTCTTATTTCCCACCTTTTTGTTTTTTTAAAACTGTAACTGTCAAAGACACCTCATTGATTTTCTATCCAAATACACAGACACTCAGAACACTCCCATCAGGCAAATCAATTTTAAATGTTTATGAATTTAAACTTTCAAACTGTAACTGGTTTATATACAAAATTATAATGATAATCATAATACTAATCATTTAAATATACTAACATTAAAAAACTATTATTAAAAGGTAATTTATAATACCATTAAGGTCCTATATAGCACTTTTAAATCATGGTTCTTTATGAAACGTTATAAAAAGGAATCTTCTTAGACCCAAAAAGAGTTCTGCTATTGTTACAAGCTGAAGAACCCCAGTCTGGTATGATTTAAAAACATTTTTCTTACAAATGCATGAACAAAAACAATGAAGACACTTTCAAACTGAATTCCAGCCAGTGCGTTTGTTATGGATGTCAAAGGCTGAGCTTCCAGTCAAACTTGGCAGCATTTTGACACAAATCCATCTGTCACTTGATAGAACTAGTCAGCATGACACCGTGCCCTCATCCTTGACAAACTACAAAAGGTAAGAGAAAATATATAACTCAAACTGCAAACCCTGTAAAAAAAAAATACATATTGCATTTGTATTTTGTGTTGAGCATTATATTTAATACATCAGGTTTTTAAGATTATTATAAATTGAGAATATGAAGCTCATAAGGCTCGAATTTGCAGATATTTTGCATAATAATCAGTAACATTGTATGTAAAAGCTGGGTTGTGAAGCTAAAGATGACCTCAAAACTAACAGACGAAAAAATGCTAACAAACCTCTATTGCTTCATCTTTTGCAATGTTGTGGAATTACAAAGAAGCTGTTGGTTCAGCACCAGCATGAGAAATCAGCACCACGGACAGCAGCCCTCCTCATATTCAGCCTGCCTTGACTCATGCTGATATACGGCAGGTCTTTGTACTTGGAGGGAAATCTGGGGTCAGCTCTTTTAATTCCTCTAAAATCTTAATCATAAGAACATCTCAGCTAACTCTGAATCATTAGAAAAGGCCAAATGGAGGTTAATAGGAGACAGAATAGTCTGTATGCATCTATGAACTATGGCAATCAAACCACTGCCTTAATAAAATCTGCTCTGAATATAAAAAATATAACATTTCTAACAAGTGTGTATTGCTATCTTACAAATTAAACGCATAAAGCATGTTTATTTACTTTGTATAAGCATGCTGAAGTGAATCGATAAGGTTGGCTGACTCCAAAAGGCTCTGAAGTTGAATCTTGTACACAAGGTCTAAAGAAGTTTGGAAAAAGTATATGTTTTTATGCTTGAGAGAATTTAAATTCGGGGCCTTTGAGAGTCCCTGACATCTATATGCATGCGATCAGCGGACCGGACGAAATTTACGAGAGGTTGGGCAGGCATTGATTCCTTGACCTCGCTCGCTTAGCCAGAACAATGCAAACTTTTATGTCTCTGCTCTATTCTGTTTGAAAACCATTATTTATTTCCTTTGGCGAGTTATTTTCCTCGGAGTGACAATCTATCAAGGTTGGGTCTGATTCCTGAGCTGCCACATTTCTCCACTTCATTCTTCTTCAACTTAACGCATGGCTCTCTTTTCTTTTTTGTTTGGTAATGCATAAATGAATAAAAAGCCAAAATATTAAATGTCATCAATGTTTATTTACTGAGATGTATATTCTTCTAAGATTTAGAGCCACATTACATAGGGGCAAAAACGGCTTTAAAAAGATGGCAGCATTATTTTATTTTTACACTGAGAGGTACTTTTACTGAAAATAGATACAATTCGACAATTTGAACATGAAGCCGCATTGAGATCCCCATAAATATAGGATTGAACCATATAGATCCTTAATGTAGATTACAAAATAAAAGTTTATTAAAAATGAGAATCTAAAAGGATATTAAGATATCTTTAATACTTCAAAAATTACAGGCATGCAAACTTAGACGGGTATTCATGTTCAATGCAATTGTTTTGATAGAAAGAAATGAGATACATTTCTAGTTTTAGAAATGTTTAACACTATTTTTTTTACAGACATACGGGTTATTCTGTGTCAACTCAAAACGTAAAAATGATTTTAGAAAGCTGGCCACATCATTATTTTATTTTTACACAGAGATTGGTAGCTCTATTAGTAAAATCTGTTGACTTTAGCTATATAGCCATTGAGATCTTAATGCGACTCGATGAGTAATTAGGTAAAATGTTCATATTTTCAGTGGGTCACTTTGCATACAGCTGATACTTTTTTTTTTCTTTTAAAGATTAATATCTAAAGAACAAACAATGTTGAAACTAGAAATGTGTTTCATTTTTTATCAGCTCAATGTGTGAGTACCATAAATATTCTAGAGTTCTAAAGTTGTCATGCCCGTAACTCTAAAAGTATTCAAGATATCTTAATATCCTTCTAGATTCTCATTCTTAATAAGCATTTCTTTTGAAATCTTCATTTGTAAGGCAGAATATACTTCAGTCCTATAGATATTGGGACCCCAATGTGACTCCATGTCCAAATGTTCGAATTTTACCTTTTTTAATTGGTCAATAACCAAATGCTGGTATCTCTGTAAACGTTTTTTTAGTTTTGTTACTTTACGCAATTATTTTTATAGAAGGAAACAAGATACATTTCTAGTTTAAACATTATTTAGTCTTCAGACATTCCGCTTTAAATGTTGTATGTATCAGCTGTTTGCAAAGTAAACCACATTTGGTTTTCGGTCACTGAAAATGGGTGAAATGTAACAATTTGAAGATGGAGCTGATTCAAAATCCCCATATCTATGGAAATGAACTATATAGAGCCTTGAAACTTAAGATTTCAAAAGGAAAGTTTATTAAGAATGAGAATCTAGATTCTTTATTACCTTTTGAGTTACAGGCATGCAAACTTGAGGCCAAAAACACAAGAAGTGCTTTTTTGCCATTTCTGAACTGTCACAGTTACTGTTACTAATAGACATACCAATCTAAGTGTAAAAATAAAACAATGATGCTGCCATCTTTCTAAAGTCATTTTTACACCCTTGTAAACTGGCTCTAAGGTGAAAATGGTCATTTTGACCACCCTCTACAAAAAAGTAGATTACTCAGTTAAGTATCATCTGTAAGTGTCCCACATTTGGTTTTTGACCAGTGAAAATGTGTACAGTATAATAACAACAGGAGAAGTGAAAAGTGCTTTTTTCTCCATTTTTGAATGTTCTCCATTGGCATAAAATGAAACCAAGATTGCTAAAGTCAACAGATGTTACTAATACACCTACCAATCTCTGTGTAAAAATAAAACGATGCTGCCATCTTTCTAAAGTCATTTTTACACTCTTGTAAATTGGCTACAAATGTCAGGTGAAAATTGTCATTTTGACAATCAAACCATAGAGGGCCTTAAAACTAAAAATACCAAAAGAAAAGTTTATTAAGAACCAAGAACTGAAAGGATATTAGGAGATCTTTAATACTTCTTGAGTTACAGCCATGCAAAGTTTGGGAAAATAAATAAATAAATAAAAATGTGAAAAGTGCTTTTTCTCCATTTTTGAAAATGGTCTCCACTGGCATATAATCCAACAAAGATTGCTAGAGTCAACAGATGCTACTAATAGACCAGGCGTGGCGAACTCCGGTCCTGGAGAGCCGCAGCCCCGCAGAGTTCAGCTCCAACCCTAATTAAAACTCACCTGCCTGTTGCTTTCTAGTAACCCTTCAGACCTTGATTAGCTTGTCCAGGTGCGTTTGATTAGGGTTGAAGCAAAACTATGCATGTCTTGCGGCTCTCCAGGACCGACGTTCGCCACCCCTGTAACAGACCTATCAATCTCTATGTAAAAATAACATTTATGGTGCTGCCATCTTTCTGAAATCAAAACAAAATAGTGGATTATTCATTTAATATTCGTCCTTGTAAGTTAATATCTTGGCTTTCGTCGCTATTTGTGTTTTTTCCTTTCTTTTACCAACAAAATCAAACATTGAGCCAGGGAAGATTCAGAAATTTGGTTGATTTACCACAGAATAACCTTTACTGTATTTATGTAGTAATCAGCCATGTAATAAGTGAGATAATGCACAGCCAGTTAGTCATTACCGAAAAACAACCCCTACAGGTTGATAAAGTGATCCACCATTTCACGTTTTTGTGATAATGAGTGTCTCACTATAAATTATGCCTTATATTACCGTAACTTATAAGAAAAAAACACAATGCACACCAACACAGCAACAGCACAGATATAATAATCAGACCACATGTGTATTATATTTGCTTGAACTACTTTTGACCCTTGCTTAAGTCCACACAGAAAGTGTTGAGAGCCATTAAGCAGCAGAATGAGTTTCGTTCTCATGCAGTGTGGTAGATTGACCTACTCTACAATTTGTTTTATCACAGTACATGCCGAGACTTTTTGGCGCTGAGGTTCACATAATAGAAGTATAAATTAAATATTATGATGGTACAGGACCTTTAACTAGACCATTAAGAAGAAAACTCAGAACTTTACAGACTAACAGCCCTACAGAAGTGTTTTCAACAACTTAGATGAAAGAACATATCATGCCAGGATGATTTGATTCATATTCATTCGTATATGTTTAATTTTTTAATGCAGAACTCCACCTCCAGAACAATTTACAAATAATTTATTCACCCCCTTGTCATCCAAGATGTTCATGTCTTTCTGTCTTCAGTCGTAAAGAAATTATGGTTTTTGAGGAAAGCATTTTAGGATTTTTTTCCATATAATGGACTTCATCGGTGCCCCGATTTTGAACTTCCAAAATGTAGTTTAAATGCAGCTTCAAAGGGCTTTGTATACATTTTAAGCACAAAAGCTCATGTAGCACAGGCTCTGGGATGCACTTCCACGATGCTAATGGGTTGTTCTTTAACGATTCTTTCATTTTTAACGAATCTTTAATGTGACTCGGGAAGAACGAGTCGTCTCAGGGAGTGATTCGTTCAGTCGCACATGCGCAACATCCTATTAGGTTCTGTACTGGAATTAGTTCACCTGTTTCGAGTCTTCAGGTTTTTCGGAGTTGTTCGTTCATCTTATGGGGCTGTCACGTGATGAACGAACGACTCAAACCCGAAAACTTGTCGGATAAGAGGTGGGGTGAGCTAATCATAGACTAAAGACCCAGGTAAACAATAAATGAATCTTTTCTATTTCTTATAGCATTATAGTTTTGTCTTGTTTGTAGTGTGATCAATGTTTGTGTAAGCAGTAGATGTGTTAGGGAAGTAACACGTAACATTTTAATTATATTTTGCTAAAATGAACAAAGTGACTCGAAAAAAGATTCGTTCATTTTGCTGAACGAGACTCAAAGGTCAGAGTCGGTAAAATGATCCGAACTTCCCATCACTACTACGAATCATGCAAGTTCATCGTCTGTGTACTGAGTATGAAGAAAACTCCTACAACTTGAGAAGAGGACATTATTGTACCTTTTTGTTTATAAACATAGTTTGACATACTAGCACTTTCTTAGTCTTTGCGCGTTCGCTTTGTAAACAACTGGGTCTGTAGTTCCGCCTACGTTCCGCATGACATTTCGATGTGAATTAACAGTACGTAGCGTCATGAACGTGCATCCCAGAGCCTGTGCTAGATGAGCTTTTGTGCTTAAAAAGTATAAAAAATTTTATTTTCCAAAAAATTTTTATCGTTTTGCTAAATAAGACCCTTCTTCCTCGGCTGGGATTGTTTACAGCCCTTTGAAGCTGCATTTAAACTACATTTTAGAAGTTCAAAATCGGGGCACCAAAGTCCATTATATGGAGAAAAATCATAAATCTAAAATCCTTTTCCTTAAAAACCATAATTTCTTCACGACTGAAGACAGAAAGACATGAACATCTTGGATGACAAGGGGGTGAGTAAATGATTTGTGAATTGTTGTTCTGGAAGTGTAGTTCTCCTTTAATGTTCCTTTTAACAATGGATACCTATGAATATGAGTGCAACAAAAAAAGCATGCTTTTGCATACAAATGCTACTGAGATGAATGCTATATGGTATAAAATTAGTGTTTACAACCTTCCTTAACCTTTGCATTGGCCTTGTAACGTGAGGTCTTTCGACTGTTGCGGGCCTCATGTCGCCTCTCTCTCATAATGTGAAGATGGTTTTCAGGAGATCAATGCTTCCCTTGAACTGCATGAAAAGCTTTAATGGTTTATCAGCGCGAGATAAAGTAATCAATAGCGCTGGAGTTAAATGGAGGCCGTATATTCTTCATTCATCTGATCACAGGTGATGAGATGGTCTTTTGGCCGTATAATCACACCTCTCGAGATATTCTCAAAGGACCCCATTAACTTCTCCATGCTCCATGCTCTTTAACATTTTCATAAGCTACTCAAATAGTTGCTGACGAAGCTTTGCCATTTAAGGAAACGGTGGCTTTCCCCGTAGCAAAGTCAAACACGCCATAAATTCCCAACTGTTGCATTTGCAGAGCTGACAAAATGTTTGACTTGGCACAAAAGCGAGCGGTCTGAAAAATGATCATGTTTACATATTACAATAGGCAATAAGTCAAAGCATTTACAACATATTTCGTTGTCTCAGTTTAAATAATAAAAGACAAATGCAGCCATCCATTGCCTTCCAGTATAATTTTTACATTACAGGTGGTAAAGTTTTGTTCAAACAATAAAAGTATTAATACCTAATAGATTTGTAGTCTTAAAAAAAAATAACAACAGTATTAACAGGTAAAATTAACATATTTAAAATACTGGATAGTTTTTTTTTTTTTTTTAAATCCTTTTAAAATAAAGTTTTTAAACAGTTTTTAAAGAGACAATCCTAATCATGAGTTTTAATCATTATTTATTATTGTTATCATCATTATTACATTGCAGTAATCTTTGTTTTATTCGCAATTTTTATAATTGTCTATATTACAGCATATTTATATTTTATACTATATTTTAGTACACTGTGTTTTTAGTACAATTTTATTGTAGTAGCATTTAAGTAGTGGTTTTAAAAATGCTGAATGGCTTTTTTATCCCTTTAAAATAAATTGTTAAACACTTTTTTTGTAAACAAAACTAATCATGAGTTCTAATAATGTATTATGATTTAATATTTACGATGCAATTTATTACTAGTATAAATTGTGAATTATATTCACAATTTTCAGTTTTCTATATTATAGTATATTTATATTTTAAAATCTATTTTAGTACACTTTCACTGTAGTAGTATTGTAACAAAAAATAAAACGAACACAGAAAATATAAAACAAAAAAATGAGTTTCAAAATATTTATCAAATTTTAAAAGTACTTCAGTGGGGGCAGTTGTAAAAAAAGACATGGACTGAAAGTAAATTCTTACATTTAATAATATTTTAACACTAAACAAACAATTAAGAAAAATAAATAATCATGTTAATTTATATTCCGCTATTTTAACAACAAAATTACATATATTTACTAAAATACTTTAAGATGGGAAAATGATTTCCTTGAACATTTTTTGTGCAGTGACAAATCAGACTGAACTGATTCACAGAAATGAATCAAAATGACCAACTTTACCACCGATGCTACTACGTTATTCAAACATCTCTTTCTTAAAGCTTTCATTTTTACAATTCACAAGTTACAAATCGATAAATTAGTCTAATGAAACTCCGATTTCCCTCCTATGGAAAATCTCAGTAAATCAAAAATCCCCCATCACAGGCTCATTATGTAGCAGCTGATATTTTGAGAAAATAAATCACACAACAACAGCTGATCATGTTCTTAAATAATTATACCAAACAAACAAAAATAAGTGTGAAAATATTCAAAGATGAGATTCCCGAAGCATGATAAGCTTCAAGAAGACAATATCACCCCTAAATAAACGCTAATTCAACATCGTACAATATTTATGCAAATGAGCGCATGTGTGAGACCTGCTGAAATATGATGAGGGCTTGAATCATACAAACGAGGCTTTTGTTGAATGAGAGATAGTTCTTCCCAGAATCACTGAACTGTCTAATTGCATTAGCCCCTAAATGCTGAAATCCAAACAAGAGCGCTGAACGCCTCGTTTGGCAGATAGAACTAGTACAGCACCCATGTTGAAACGAGGGCAGTGAGTCAGCGAACGACAGACCAACCCACATCATTAAAGTCAAGCTGCCTCCACAACAGATCTGCCACGAAAGTAAAAAAAAAAAAAAAAAAAAAAAAAAAAAAACGTCTTTGGAGATTATGGGTCAGTTTGTGCACAATTTCCTCACAAAATACTGCAAATCTACCTGCCATGATTGTGAATGTGTGTCCTCCAACAACAATGTCATCATTATATGTTTAACACTTATAAAGACCAGATCATAATATTGGATTTAAATCAAAACATTTTTCAATACAGGACATTATATTAAAGGAGAAGTCCACTTCCAAAACAAAGATTCACATATAATGTACTCACCCCCTTGTCATTTCTTTCTTCAGTCATAAAGAAATTATGAGGCTTCAAATGATCAAATGCGGTTGTAAACAAATGGTCTTATCTAGCAAAACAATTGGTTATTTTAATAAAAATAATACAATTTATATACTTTTTAATCTCAAACGCTCGTCTTGTCTTACTCTGCCTGGACTGTTTTTGTTCCGGTTCATGACAGGGTATGTCGAAAAACTCCCATCTCATGTTCTCCCTCAACTTCAAAATCGTCCTACACTCTTAAAAAATGTGCTTCACGATGCCATAGAAGAACCTTTTTTGTCTAAATGGTTCCATAAAGAACCCTTAACTGATTCTTGGTGGCGAAAGAAGGTTCTTCAGATTATGAAAAGGTAAGAAAGAGATGGTTCTTTAAAGAACCTTTGACTTTGTGGAACCAAAATTGGTTCTTCTATGGCATCGCTGAGAAGAACTTTTACTTATTTTTATTTATTTTTTTTTTTATTGAAAATAGACATAACAAAAGAGAGTATAAAAAAAAAAAAAAAAAAAAAAAAAGAGATACACCAAAACCAATGAAAACATATGGACATACATGCAATGTGTTGTATAACAATACTCCCCCGCCTTCTAATACATGTGAGAAGAAAAAGTTAATATAAATAAGTAATAATAATAATAATAGTAGTAGTAGTGGTAATAATAATTATAATATATATATTGCTATTACTGATAATAACTGATAATAATAAAAATAAAAATATATATAAAGAAAAAGAAAAGAGAAAGAAGTGTCTTTGCCATTTGAATATATGTAAAATTCAAAGTATAATTAAATTTCTTTTCTTTACTTTTGTTATCATTGCTGTCACCACCGCCATCTTGAAAATATAGCTTATATAATAAATAAATAAATAAATAAATAAAGCTAGAAAACAAAAGATCTTTAAACCGGGAAAGAAAGAATGAGGAGGGGGAGAAAATGAAAAATGGAAGATAGACATGAGAGATGAGGAGAAAGAATAAGAGGAGGACAGGGAGAGAGAAAACTGAGAGAGACTGCATTATTTCAAGCTGATGATGGGAGAAGACCGCGAGATAAAATGTGAACCCATTTCCTTCGAATCATAGGTCTTAGGGAGGCCCCTTTTAGGGCATTGGCATGTGACCTAGTCACGGCCTCTCCTTAACAGACCCTAGTACAGGATGTTCACAATGATCCTGAAGTCTGTGCCTCAGCCGGTTGTCTTCCCAGAGCCTTGTTTTCCAGACCCAGTGGCAGTTTTTTGTACAAATTTTTCCCTTTTCAGGTCAGATAACATTATTTCAAGCCAAAAGGATAAGAGAGAGGCGGGGAACAGAAGAGGGCGAGAGAGAGTGGGACCTTTCCTTTCCCTTAATCAATTGCAAATATAGGAAAAAAATATAACAGCTATGATAACAGCAATGGCAACAATGGAGCTGCAAAGAATAAAACACATGGTAACTTACTGTAAATTAAATGTTAATAAGAATGAAGAAAATAAAGGCTTAAATGCTTTCAGTGAGTTATGCATTGGAAGGGAGAGAAGGAAAGAAAAGAGAGAGAGAGGGAAAAAAAAGCATTTCAATAATAGAAGTAATCAACATAAGTTGACAGGATATATACTTCATGAGTTATATAAAAGGACACTAAATGTTCCTCATTAGTTTCTCATGTTTTAAAAGAAGAACCTTTTAAAGGGATAGCTCACCCAAAAATGAAAATTTGATGTTTATCTGC
Source organism: Labeo rohita (assembly GCF_022985175.1). Lineage (NCBI taxonomy): Eukaryota > Metazoa > Chordata > Actinopteri > Cypriniformes > Cyprinidae > Labeo > Labeo rohita. Next base: position 35,551,881 of record NC_066876.1, read on the forward strand.
TTACCCCCAGGGCATCCAAGATGTAGGTGACTTTGTTTCTTCAGTAGAACACAAACGAAGATTTTTAACTCAAACCATTGCAGTCTGTCAGTCATATAATGGCAGTCAATGGCTACCAAATCTTTGCGAGTAAAAAAAAACATACATAAACAAAACCAAATTAAACCTTGTGACTCGTGACGATACACTGATGTCTTCAGAGATGAAACTATCAGTTTGTGTGAGAAACTGAACAGTATTTATATTTTATAATTTTTTACACCTGATTCAGCACTATGTCCTACTGTCCTACTGTCCTACAGCATCTGGCTCGTGATGGGTACGCAGTTACAGTTATGAAAAATTAAGTTACAATTTTGAGATTTGAAGTCATATTTTGAGTTATAAAGTCACATTGTGTAAGAAAGTTGTGATTATGAGATACACAGTCACAACTATGAAAAATAAAGTTGCAATTTTGAGATTTAAAGAGACAATTATGAGAAATAATAATTGATTGATTATGAGATATACACATTTTATACACAGAGATGAAACTATCAGTTTGTGTGAGAAACTGAACAGTATTTATATTTTATAATTTTTTACACCTGATTCACCACTATGTCCTACTGTCCTACAGCATCTGGCTCGTGATGGGTACGCAGTTACAGTTATGAGAAATAAAGTTACAATTGTAAGATTTAAAGTCATATTGTGAGTTATAAAGTCACATTAAGTAATAAAGTTGTGATCGCGATGAATAAAGTTGCAGTTGTGAGATTTAAAGAGTTATGAGAAATTAATTTACAATTTTGAGATTTAAAGTCGTATTTTGAGCTATAAAGTAACATTGTGTAAGAAAGTTGTTATTATGAGATATACTGTCACAATTATGAGCAATAAAGTTGCAATTGTGAGATTTAAAGTCACAATTTTGAGAAATTAAGTTAAAAATTTTGAGATTTAAAGTCATATTATGAGTAATAAAGTCACATTATGTAAGAAAGTTGTGGTCAGTCACAATTATGAGAAATAAAGTTTGTGAGATTGTGAGATTTAGCCATATTATGAGTTAATAAAGTCGTAATATGTAGAATAAAGTTGTGACTATGAGATATACTGCCACAATTCTGAAAAATAAACTTGCAGTTGTAAGATTCAAAGTCATTGTGACTTATAAAGTCACATTATGCAATTTAAAGTTGTGACTGATATACAGTCACATTACAGTAAATAAAGTTCCAACTGTGAGATTTAAAGACACAATTATGAATTAAATAAAGTTACAATCGTGACATTAAAATCATATTGCGACTTTATAACTCATAATATGTAGGATAAAGTTGTGGTAATGAGATATACTGTCACAATTATGACCTATAACGTTGCACATGTGAGATTTAAAGGCACAGTTTTGAGAAATAAAGTTACAATTGTGAGATTTAAAGTCATATTGTGAGTTATTATACTGCAGTTAAGAGATTAAGTTATAAAAGTATTCGAAAGTTAAGATTTTAAGTTAATTGACTGTATATCTCATAACAACTTTATCCTACATAATGCGACTTTATTACTCAAAATATGACTTTAAATCTCAAAATTGTAACAATTTTTCATAACTGTCTTTAAATCTCACAATTGCAAATTTATTCATCGTGATCACAACTTTATTACTTTATAACTCACAATATGACTTTAAATCTTACAATTGTAACTTTATTTCTCATAAATCTGACAGTATATCTCATAATGACAACTTTCTTACATAATGTGACTTTATAACTGACAATATGACTTTAAATTTCACAATCGTAACTTAATTTCTCATAATTGTGTCTTTAAATCTCACATTTGCAAATTTATTTCTCATAAATGTGACCGTATATCTCATAATCACAACTTTCTTACATAATGTGACTTTATAACTCATAATATGACTTTAAATCTTAAAATTGTAAATTAATTTCTCAAAATTGTCTTTAAATCTCACAATTGCAACTTTATTTCTCATAATCGTGACTGTATATCTCATAATAACAACTTTATCCTACTTAATGTGACTGTATAACTCACAATTGCAACTTTATTTCTCATAATCGTGACTGTATATCTCATAATAACAACTTTATCCTACTTAATGTGACTGTATAACTCACAATTGCAACTTTCTTAATCGTGATCACAACTTTCTTACAAAATGTTTTTATAACTTTATAACAATATGTGAGTTTAAATCTCACAATTGTAAATTAATTTCTCATAACTGTGTCGTTAAATCTCACAATTGCAACTTTATTCATTGTGAACACAACTTTATTACATGTGACTTTATAACTCAAAATATGACTAAATCTCAATTTTTTTTTTTTTTTTTTTCAGAATTGTGCCTTTAAATCTCACAATTGCAACTTTATTTCTCCTAAATGTGACAGTATATCTCATAATCACAACTTTCTCACAAAATGTGACTTACAGCTCACTACTGTAAGTCTTTTGTAAGTATACTGCAGTTTTTCTTCCTTCTTTCATATTCTAGTTGCACTCCATCCCTGCACCGGTCTTTTGCTCATCTAATGCCGAGCTCTATAGAATGCTGGAATGTTAAAGATTTACATGCTTGGGTGGAGTTTCAGAAATAAAACTTTAATAGAGTTCTCACTAAGTGCCTCAGTGGCAGTAAAACGCATCCGTCTTGCGGGCTCATAAGGCCTTTTTGTTAACCCACTTACATTAGACAATCTTTTTTTATCCCAACATTTTAGCGAGTTTGTACTTTCGCCGTCCCGAGAGCACAATGAATCACAGCACTTTATGACTTACTGGCCCGGGCTATACATCCGAATCAATTTTCATGGAAGTGCCGAAGAGATTAGTAATGATGTGCGGTGCGAGTCTATCGTGGAGATTTAATCCATCACTCATAAAGCCTGGAATATCCTAAAGACTTAACAAGATCTGTGCATTTTGGCTGCATTTTAACATGTTAAGTGTTTCAGTTTGAGAGGCTCACACTGCATCTTACAACACAAACTTTGTATACTGCGGTTTTCATGAATAATACAGCACTGTGACAGTTTTGAGAAGACAAAAGCATAGTATATCGAGTATACAGTGCAGTGTAATACTAGACTGGCAGCATAAAATCTGGACCACTTTGCGATTTATTCTGACCAACAATCCACCAGTTTATACAATGCAATAAAACATTTTCGGATTTTTGCAACACCACAAAAATAACCACACAAAACATTTTCCTATTTACTTGCAACATGCACAGTGTAGTCAGATTCATGCACAAATGGCTCTTACTGGATGATCCGATTCAAATTAGTAAATCAAAAACACTCAGCATGATCAGTGTAGTCGGATTTATTTATTTTTTTTGGCCAAAAACCCCAGTCAGAAATCACTTCACAAATAATTTAAAAGAATCTGCAATAAAACATAAAAAATTGAAGTTGAACTTCAACTAAAACAGTTTTTATTTATTTATTTATTTATTTGGGGTTTTTAATATTTATTTGTTTGTTTGTTTTGTAAAACATGTTTATTTATTTATGCATTTTTTAAATCCATTTATTTATTTATTTATTGATTTGGGCTGTTAATATTTATTTATTTATGTGGATTTTTTTTAAAACATTTATTTATTTATTTGGGTTTTTAACATTTATTTATTTGGATTTTTAAAAACATTTATTTGTTTATTTATTTGTTTTTTTCCCCATTCCTTCATTCATTCCTTCATTCATTCCTTCATTCATTCCTTCATTCATTCCTTCATTCATTCCTTCATTCATTAATGTGTTTTTTTAAAACACGTTTGTTTGTTTGTTTGTTTGTTTATTAATGTACATTTTTTAACCATTTATTTATTTATTTATTTGGGTTGTTAACATTTATTTATGTGGATTTTTAAAAAAATGTTTATTTATTTATTTGGGGTTTTAAAAACATTTATTTGTTTATTTATTTGTTTTTACTTTCATTCATTTATTTATTTGTGTTTTTAACATTTATTTATTTATTTATTTATTTGTGTGGAATTTTAAAAACATTTATTTATACTTTTGTTTATTTGTTTTTTTTTTTTACATTTATTCATTTATTCATTCATTCATTTATTTATTTGGATTTTTTTAAACATTTGTTTATCTGTTTGTTTGTTTATGTGTTTTTAAACATTTATGTATGCACATTGTACAGTTTTTTTAGTGTTTATTTGTTTGAGGTTTATATTTATTTATTTATTTGTTTGTTTGTTTGTTTACATTTAATACTACTATATTAATATATGATAATTGATTATTAATATTACTGAATATTTTACACCGGTTTACTCAAGTAATTAAGAAAATAATATTCTTCTTGTTATTCTTATTCTTCTTTACCCTCTATGGTTCCGTGTTGCCTCCAGGCAACACAGCCTATTTTTGGATTTTAAATAAAATGAGGCACCCATTTAATGAATCAATGCTATCTTAGTAAAGTAGTAGTCAAATACTAACAAATAAAATTGCAAAAAAGTGGTCACATGACCCATAGGGGTCTATTTTGTTTCCTCTTTTTGCACGTCACATGACTCCATATTTTGTCCAGAGAAAGATGCATTTTTTATGAATTTTCATTCATATAATTGCCAACAAAAATCTGAATCACCTTCACTGGTTAGTAAAGAAGTTTTTTTTAAAAACTTTCGTAATATATCATAAAATATATCATAAGAAATTACAAAAACTGCATGTTGCTTCAAGGCAACATTGTACCGTAATGGAATCACACATGGCCATACCAGGCATACAGCATAGCATACGTGTATATGATATTTGTAAGAAAAAAAGTTAGAATTATCTAAATGTATTTGCATTTTTGCATGATATTGTAATGCATTTGTAATTCATTTACAATATTTGCACACATTCTGTTGAGAGGAAGTGCTTCCTCAGTTTTCACAAGCAGTGAGAAGTCATTAGTGAGGAAGGAGATTTTACATGCATGTGCTTTTGCTTTGAAACAACTCTAATAATAATGTTTTGGTATGATAACAGATATGATAGTTTGGTTATACTTGTGATCCACCATGGTGCGGTGTTGCCTGAAAGAAACATGTGGGTATGAAATCGTACTTTTTGTTAAATATGAGGTGTGCAAACCATCAAAAGTGTGATAAATCTGTCTGTTCCAATGTTTGATTAAAGAAATTGATGTTTTAAATAAATGTATTCATTTTTTCTGCATGAAAATATCAAATGTTTAATTTTGTCCGTTGTGGTACAATGTTGCAAACTTTTAAAAAATAAATACATAAAAAAATAATAAAAATGTTTATTGATATTGTTATAGTGTCCAATTTTAAGCAGGAAAAACATCTATAAAAAAATATTTTTTTCCTCATTGATGATATTGCGTACCGTAGAGGGTTAATTTATTTATTATTACTTTACCCCAAAATTGTTATCACATTTGCCTCAGCTGCAATGATAAAAGCCTATATGTTGGCTGAGAAACTCTTATAATTCATCCAACCATTTAACACACAGCCTAGATATAGCACAAATAACTAAGAATTAATATTATTTAATATTTTACAGTTACTTAAATATTTTTAGCTGCTTAATACAAGTTTAAAAGTGCAACACATTATTTGAAAAGAATCAACTGTTTACTTTAACAAACTAATGTTGGATTATGAAAATTCTGTCCGTTTCATGTTTTTTTTTCCCCAGAAAATTAGAGTAACACGTACATGTAAAATTAGTGTTACTGTGAAATCTTGCATGCTGGCTAACAGAGAAACTGAAATTGTTTAACCAACAACCTAGAAGTAAAACAGATGAAATGACTATATCTGAACCAGAGCTACAAGAACTGGTTTTGTGGCCTGGTTTGTGATAAATTTCAAACTTTTCTATAAATAAGCAGCTGAGACGAAAGACTCGAGTGTCCCCAGACCCCAGCAGACCCACTGCAGAACTAATGCGCAGCGGTGGGTGGCCAGCGCCAGGCTAACGCGACGGACTCCGAGCGGCTGATTAACACGCTCACACAGCGGGAAGTGAGATTCGAGCCTCAGGCGTCGAGCTCCCATCAGCAGGGGATCCACAGAAGAGGGTCTGTAGATTAAGAACACCCCACCTCTTCACTTTGAGCCCAATATTGACTGATCTGAACAATACTAGCTCAGGTTTCCGGTTCGGACTCCATGAGCTGCTGCTCAAAACGGTCATGAGAGATTTGCTGATCTATTATGCATGCACAATCATGAGTCAGTGAGGAGAGCAGAAATGAACGGTGAAATATTTCAAGCATTTCATACGGACATGGGGCAGATATAAATGAATCGCAAAATACGTTGCTAATTATCTCTGGCTTCAGGATTCTAATTAGCACATAAGCTTGCAAATGCATTTGGGATTTGAGTATAATATCAATGGTTTAATGATGTATTGTATCAGTTTTATATTTGCATGAGGTCATATACGACCTTTGCATCTCATCAAGCCACAGTTAAAATCAGAAGGTACTTGTGTCATCCAAAAGCCACGGATTATATCTAATTCCAGATTTCGAATCAAAATCCAGGATTAAAATGCTCAGAGGACACGTAAACCCATTCACAACATGAAAATCTGATCCTTTCTACGGCTTATTCGCCATATGATTTATTTTGAAGAATTAATGCCAAAAATCCACTGGGAAATTGTGGCACTAGGATACAAGGACACTGTGTTTTAAGTTGGGTTTTTTTACATTGTGATAAAAAGATCAGTTGCTGCCTTAAATTTTTAAGTAGAATTAAATTTACTCTACATTTCAACTGAAATTCTATAAAATTTACTTGTTAAAATATTTAGATAAGTTAAAATGGTGGGAATAATTTTTTGCAGTGTACTACTGGTCTGTGAATTATAATTGTTATTTGTGTCGTTCTTTTCCCCCCACTAACTTTGTAAAGTAACCTTGGGTTTTGATAAAATAAAATTTTATAAATAATAAATAATAAATAAATATTTATAAAATATTAGTAGTAGTAGTAGTAGTAGTAGTAGTAGTACTACTACTATTTGTGCAAAACTTGTTATGTGGCTAGCTGGTGGCTTACTGTCAAAAAAAATAAATAAAATAAAATAAAATAAAATAAAATAAAATAAAATAAAATAAAATAAAATAACAAAATAAAAAGACAATATTATTATTACTATTATTATTGTTGACTGGGCAACGTATTATTATTATTATTATTATTATTACTATTATTATTACTATTACTATTTGTGCAAAACTTGTTATGTGGCTGGCTGGCGGCTTACTTTCAAAATAAATAAATAAAATAAAAATAAAAAATAAAATAAAAATAAAAGACAATATTATTATTACTATTATTATTGTTGACTGGGCAACTTATTATTATTATTATTATTATTATTATTACTACTACTACTACTACTACCATTTGTGCAAAACTTGTTACGTGGCTAGCTGGTGGCTTACTGTCAAAATAAATAAATTAATTAATTAAAAAATAAAATAAAAAAATAAAATAAAATAAGATAAAAATAAAAGACAATATTATTACTACTATTATTATTGATGACTGGTCAATTTATTATTATTATTATTATTATTATTATTATTATTATTATCTGTGCAAAACTTGTTATGTGGCTTACTGTCAAAATAAAAAAAATAAAAAAAAATAAAACAAAAATAACAAAAATAAATATAAACTAAATTAAAAAAAAGATAAAAATAAAAAGACAATATTATTACTACTACTATTATTATTGTTGACTGGTCAACTTATTATTATTATTATTATTATTATTATTATTATTATTATTATTAGTGCAAAACTTGTTATGTAGCTAGCTGGTGGCTTACTGTCAAAATCAATAAATCCACAACAACAACAATAATAATAATTGTAGTCGGAGTAATTTCTTTTCCTATTTGAACACACAGAAAAGTTGAAGCAAACCTATTTATATTTAGGGTTTAATTTTTAAATGTATAGTACACATAACGTGAACATAAAATCTAAGCCAGTATCAGTGGAGTGTGTATATACGATTTCACTGATACAGCTCTTCATTATAAGGAGAGCCAATATCTTACTGTGAGACAAATTTAAGTAAATTAAAATCCAGGCTGTCCACATTTCCAGTACTAGGTCAATGCATAATGTATGTGTAATTTATTGTGCTGTAAATAATGCATTTGTTTGCATTTACTGTATGTGTGTGTGTGCGTGAAGGAAATGAAACAGTGGATATAGGGCACTGCTTAAATGAAACCTTCTTTCTTCACATTTCTTTGATTCACCCTCATGTTCTCACCATCAGAAGGCACGAGTCGAATATAAACGCTTTGTGTAATATGAATACAATAATCAGGCATGACATTGTCAGCACACAATGTTTATTCAGATGCTCAACAGAGATGAAACATGTCAAGGATGTGTCAACCGACTTGACAAAGTGCCTATTATTGAGTGTAAAATTTCAGTTTTCTCTCTCTTTCTATGTAAAGCTTTTAGCTCTGATTGAAGACTAAAAGCGTGTGCCGTGGCAGAATGTTTTCAGCTTTCGGGCTTTGATAAGTCGTATAGACACTTTATACCGTAGTAGAATCGCTTGCGTACACTGAGCAGGTGGATATGAGGTTTGACATACAATGACAACACGTGCTGAATTTAAAAAGCGCTATTGAAAACAAGTAATGACCGTGATATTTCGACACTAATGACTGAGCTTCTTTTGTTGAATTTCTGGTACCATAATGCAGATGTGCAGAGTCCACAACATGCATTCAGACACTTAAATCACAAATAACAATGTTTGAAGGTCTTTGCATTACTCGATAACAAAAATCACATACAAGCGATAAATGATGCTAGTAAGTCATTTCTAAACATGGTACACTGTAAAATTATTTTCAAAATTGATGATCAAATTTAATTAAATTAAAATAAGAAATTTAGCTCTTGCAACTAGCTAAAATAAAATAATTTTTAAAATATTTTATTTTTATTTATTTTGGTTTTATTTGTATTTATTTTAGTACATCAAATTAAATGAAATTAAAATGAGAAACTTAGCTTTTGCAACTAGCTAAAATAAAATAATTTTAAAAATATTATTATTTTATTTTTATGTATTTATTTTTATTTAGTTTATTTATTTTGGTTTTATTTGTACTTATTTTAGTAAATCAAATTGAATGAAATTAAAATGAGAAATTTACCTCTTGCAACTAGCTAAAATAAAATAATTTTAAAAATATTATTATTTTATTTATGTATTTATTTTTATTTAGTTTATTTATTTTGGTTTTATTTGTACTTATTTTAGTAAATCAAATTGAATGAAATTAAAATGAGAAATTTAGCTCTTGCAACTAGCTAAAATAAAATAATTTTTACAATATTATTATTTTATTTTTATTTATTTATTTTTATATGTAATATGTAATTATAAACATAAATATAAAATCAGCTTTGAAATCCCATGAATAAATTATATTTTAAAATATATTCAAGGAAAAAAAATAACTGTAATTTTAAATAGTAAAATATTTTACAATTTGACTCTTTTTGCTCTACTGATCAAACAAATGCAGGCATGGTGAGCAGAACAGACTTCTTTTTTAAAATATAATTTTATAATAACATTCAGGAACTGTATATAGACTAATTTTTACTTCAAATACTACATACAGAAGTGACTGGATCACAAACACTGTGTTAATATTAAGGCAAAAAATTATTAATCTTTTCACACCAGCATGACACAGCACATCATCTCAAGGCATTGGTCATTGCTGAAAAGCGAGTGTTAATGGCTGTGACACAATCAGAATGTGGACACAATGCCTTTGGGCGAGACTGACTTCTCCAGTGACGTCAGCCGTGTCCAAGAGACGCGACGCATCTCCGGATGTTCAACATCAAACACTAATTGAAGAGGGCAGCGAGCGTGAAGTATCACAAAGACCCAGTGCGGTCTGGGGCAAGAGATAAATTAGACCTCTTTAGCGGTCATATTCTAAGAAAAAGTCAAAATGCTCTCGAAATACGTTGACATGAGTTCATCACAAAGTTCAGAGTACAAAAGGCACAAACTTAAAGGTGAATTCAGTCATTTTTCTTCTCAATAAAAAGCTTAAGTCGCCTAAAAATGTACTCACCCTCAGGCTATCCAAGATCTAGAGGGGTTTGTTTCTTTATCAGAGCAGATTTGGAGAAATTCAGCATTACATCACTTGCTCACCAATGGATCCTCTGCAGTGAATGGGTGCCGCCATCTCATCTGAATCAGGAGAGAAATATGCACAGATCAAGCATAGTTTACACACAAAAACAGTCCAAAGCAGTTTTCATGTCAGAGGTCAACAGCGAATGGACATTTTCTGTACCAGAAGAAGCATTATAATGGATTGTAGACTAATATTTTAGCCAGAAACAATGGTTTAAAGTTACTAAATAAAACTTAATGATGGATTTGTTTTTCACAAACACACAGCTTTTTACTTGTGCTTGAATCCAAATACCAGGTTGCGTACAGATACTGTAAAATGAAATTCCAAAACTTTCAAGCACTTTTTTGATTTTCAAGTAGTTCAATCAGAGATCTCACTTATTAAACATCATCTTCTCTTTCAAATTCTAAAAACATAACTAGATATATAAAAATGTGTTACTAAAGTATTACAAAGTATCTTTTTTAGAAATGTATTTTTAAAATAAAATAAAATAAAATAAAATTCATACAGGGTTGGAATGACATAATTTAATTATTTATTATTTTTTTATTAATCTGATCTAACCTGCTCCTGAGTCCCAATCTGAATACGCAAAGTCCCCACGTAAGTCAAATGATTGGCAAATCCGCTCCGAGGTCCTGATCTAAATCAAATTGTTCATGATACGCAAAGTCCTGATCTAAATCAAATGATTTGCAATACGCATTCCGAAATTCTGATCTAAAGCAAAAGATTTACAAACCTGCTTCAAAGTTCTGATCTTAATCAAATGATTCACGGTTCACGCTTCGAAATGCTGATCTGAATAATGATTCGCGAACCATCATTTCAGATCAGGACTTGGACAGCGGAACGCAAATCAATTCGAAATTCGAATCTGAAAATGAATGGTTCTTTTAATTTGATCTGGTTTAAATCACTTAAAATAAATGATCGAAGTCACAAGTTTGAATCAATCGAAGCGGCTCCAGCATAAATGACTCAAATGATTTGGTTTATCTGTTCTTCTTTTTGCATCTTTACAGTTTTACCAATTACTCAGCAAATTGCCAGTACTACTACTGGCTTAGGTCGCTAGTTTTATGACATTAACTGAAGACCAGAACTTCAGAGCACGGATCGTGAATCATTTGATTCAGATTGGCACTTCGCTGTGGCTTCGCGAATCATTTGACTTAGATCAAGCTCCGAAGTCCCAAACTGAATCAAATGATTTGCAATCCGTGCTCCGAGGTTCCAATCTAAAGCAAAAGATTCACAAACCTGCTCCAAAGTTGCTATCTAAATAAAATGATTCACGATTCACGCTCCGAAGTCCCGATCTGAATAATAATTCGCAAACCATCATTTCAGTTCAGGGCTCAGAGCGCGGATTGCGAATCATTGAATTTGAAAAATTGAATTCGCGAAATGATTCACAAACCCGTTCTGATCTAAAACAAATGATTTGTGATATGCACTCCAAAGTCTTGAACTAAATCAAATTGTTCGCGATATGCAAAGTCCAAAGTCAAATGATTTGTGAACCCGCTCCGAAGTCCCGATCTAAATCAAATGATTTGCGATACGTGATCCAATGTTACGATCTAAAGCAAAAGATTCACAAATCTGCTCCAAAGTTCTGATCTAAATCAAATGATTCATGGTACATGCTGCGAAATGCCGATTTGAATAATGATTCTCAAACTATCATTTCAGATCAGGACTTGGAGAGCGGAACGAATCATTTGCCTTAGATCTGGATTGCGTATTATTTGATTTGAATCATTCAATTTGCGAAATGAAACCTGTTCCGATCTAAATTAAATGATTTGCGATATGCGATCCGACATTACGATCTAAAGCAAAAGATTCACAAATCTGCTCCAAAGTTCCGATCTATTTCAAATGATTCATGGTTCACGCTTCAAATTCAAATGTTCAAATGCTGATCTGAATAATGATTCGCGAACCATTATTTTAGTTCAGGACTCGAACTGCGAATCATTTGACTTAGATCGGGATTGTGCATCACGAATCATTTAATTTGAATCATTCAATTCGTGAAATGATTCACAAACTCATTCCGATCTAAATTAAATGAATGACTTTGCGATGCTTTGGTTTAACCAAAGTTGAAATGATGACAAATAATGTCGAAATTCAAAAATGAATGGTTCTTTTAATTTGACCTGTTTTTTGCTAGTAAAATCAATTGCTTGAGTTTGAATCAATTGAAGCGGTTCCAGCGTCCAGCGGTCAGAACTACTACTGGCTTAGCTCGCTAGTTGTATGACATTAAAAGAAAATCATACTTTTTTTGCTCATTTCAATTAATTGCGTGAATTTCGTGAGTGCTTATTGATACATAAATTCATTGTCTTTCAATAAATCAAGCACTTTTCAAGTACCTCTGCATGAAAATTGCTATTTTCAAGGGTTTTCTAGGCCTTAAGCGTTAAAAATTCTAATTAAAGCACTTTAAGGATTACTTGTGAATAATGGTGTTTTTTTTTTTTCAGCTGTTTGGACTCTCATTCTGACGGCACCCATTCACTGCAGAGAATCCAATGGTGAGCACGTGATGTCATGCTACATTAAAATCTGTTCTGATGAAGAACTCATCTACATCTTGGATGACCTGAGGGTGAGTACATTTTCAGCAAATTCTCATTTTTGGAAGGGAAGTATTACTGTATTCGTTAGTACAATGACAGTTACACAGACAAACACCACAACAGCTGCATTAAACAACATGTCATTATAACTGCATCAGGGTATGCAGCAGAGATTATGCAGATGTGCACATTATCATACAAATATAACACAGTTGACGTGGCGCGACCCTCCACCTTCAGAAGAGCACATAGAGCACTGACTCCCACACACAGACGCCTACAGGGAGCAAGGGTATTAATAAAGGGGCATGAATATGTTTGAGAGTCATAAATCCAATAGACTGGGAGCTCTCGAGACCCGCGGAGCCTGTAAATCTAATGATGGATGCACGGAGAGAGTTTTCACTCCCTTCAGCCCCTGAGTCAGCAGCTGCTGAGCCTCACAAGGCAAACGCGAACGAGAGCGGGACATACATCAAAACTAAGGTCACCCCGAGTGACTGAAGCACTCCATGTCATCTCAAGCGAGACGGCCTTAGACTCGGGAAAGAGCCGGTGGGTTCTTGAGAAGCGGATGGCGCTTGCGATCGGCCCGTGAAAGACGCCCCTGGGAGTTTAGGACCAAGTTTCAGGTGGGGAGAGAAAGGGGAGAAAGATACAATGTTCAGAACCCACTGAATCGCTTACTTAGACTGCTTTTTATAGGTGCCGTAAACAACGTTAGCCAGTCTGGAACTTCTACCACACTTCGCCCATCAATCAGATACATTCCCTCTTTTCACAACAATTGAAGCACTTTCTGCTTCCCATATGCAGGAATGATTGACAGGTGAACAGCAACATCTTATTTAGACTTATTTAGGGATCTAATCTTAGTTTCGCCAAATTCTTGAGCAGCATTGCATGTCTTTGTTGAGAAGAAATTCTATATGTATATAAACTTAAAAACAGACTATTTTTTTTTTGTAATTTGTGTGTGCGCTATGTATTTTTATGCCTATGAGAAAACCAGAAAATTAGTCATCTTAGCAATATTTTAAAATTAAAGAAACATTTTTGGTAATTAAAAAATTAAGCTGACGAAATTATCTAAATATCAGATGAAAAACTTAAAAAATAAAATAAAATAATTACTGAAATAAGTTTAAGTTGAAATACTAAAATTACTTAAACTTAATCTATGCAGAAATATACAAAAAAAAAAAAATGAAATTATGAGATAAAATATTATAATTTGAACAAAAATAAATAAACATATAAATAAATAAGATGACAAATGGAAAAATAAAATGCATCAATCTACTTAAAAACAGACTTTTTTTCTTAATTCTTTCTTTCTTGTGTTTTATTTATTTTTATGCCTATGAGAAAATCAGGTTGTCAGCTTAGCAGTATTTTAAAATTAAACATTTTTGGTCATTAAAAAATTAAGCTGACATAAAATTATATAAATATCAGATGGAAAAAAAAAAAAATAACAAATTAGTACTGAAATAGGTTTAATTTGTACTAAAACGACAAACTTAAAAATCTATACAGAAATAAAAAAATAAAAATATATAATTATAAGATACAAAATATAAAAATTAGCAAATAAAATTACTCAAATTTGAACAAAAATAAATAAATAAAATAACAACAGGAAAAATTAAATGTATCAATCTACTTAAAAACAGACTATTTTTTTTTCCTTAATTCTTGTGTGTGCTATTTATTTTAAGATAGCCAGCTTAGCAATATTTTAAAATTAAACATTTTTGGTAATTAAAAATTAAGCTGACATAAAATTATATAAGTAACAGATTAAATAATAATAATAATAATAATAATAATAAAAAAAAAAAAAAAAAATTACTGAAATAAGTTTAGGTTGAAGTACTAAAATTATTAAACTAAAAAAAATAAAACTAAATCTATACAGAAATATAAAAAATAAAAATATGTAATTATAAGATTTAAAATATAAAAATGAGCTACTAAAATGACTAAAACGTGAACAAAAATAAATAAATAAAATGACAAATTGAAAAAAAAACATATTAAAAAGTTAATAAAAATTAACTTTAATATTTTTTTTTTCAAATAATAACCAAAATAAGTTTAATAAAAAATATTAAATTAATTATAATAATTAAAACAATTTATTTAAAAAAAAAAAAAACAAAAAGCAAAAATGACAAAAGCTCACACGATTTCTAAAACAATATATATTTTCTTTTTTGTTTTTATAAATTAGTCATTTAAATTACTAAAATTACTAAAACAAAAAAGTGATATAAAATTGCTTCGAATTTGCTATAGAAATAACTTAAAGCAAGTTTAAAATTGCTAAAATTAAATCGAAAAACTAGAAATATAAAAAGAAAGGCAAATTCAAAATGTTAAAAAATTAAACAGTATAGAAAGACCTTTTGGCAAAAATACACTATAAAGCATCCACAAGCAGTGTCCTTCATGTAGAAGGTAGTGCACTGTGATGAACTTACAGAAAAAAATTTATTCAATACCTAAAAAAAAAAAAGAAATACTGTTTTAGTGTGTGCACTACATAATGTATTGCTTATCAGAGTGCTGAATTGTTGGTTTAGCAACATGCATATCACCAAACTCTCTTGGAATCATAAAACTGAGTCAGAGTCTCTATTTGTGTAGCATGCACAGCATCTAAACACTTAGACGACAGCTGTCTAAATAGACAGCAATGCTAGGTTTTGGAACAGTGCTACAGAGTCAGTGGCAGGGTGTCAGAGAGAGTGTATGGAAGCGAGTGAGACAGAGGGCTGACATTAATGATGTAATTAACACAGATAACCACAAGCTTTGCTCTGGAGAAGCGCGTTGTTTGTCGAAGCCCGGGCTTCTGTTCGGGAGCTAAAAATATCCCGGCAGCAGGGTGGAAGGGACATACAGTATGTCAGAGCAATGAAGCCGCGTTCCTGCTCTCCGTCTGCGGTCCCACATGTCAACTCGTGCCTGCTTCACAGACGGGATGTGTGACATCAGTGACTGAGTGAATCAGACAATGAGAGCCATGAGTCAGGTGGAACTCGTCAGACGCTGCACAGATGCACGGCAAAGCTCTCCTGAAATATCACAGAGACGAGCCACAAACAAATATCCTCAAATGCATTCAGAGCAGTCAGCTAAACATGCAGCTTATTCTAGCAGACGTGCAGTACACGTCGACTTCATTGGCATCTATGGTTCAATGAATCTGTGAAACCTTTCCACTGCACAAAAGCTTCTTATAATAAAAGACAACAACAACAACAACAACAACAAAATTCTTTTCTTTTCTTTTCTTTTCTTTTCTGGTTGAAGACCAGATCCAGGATGGCTAAAATACATATATAATGTAATACAAAATACATGATTTCAAAATACATGTAAATATTTTCTAAATATATACTGTGTGTGCACTCTAAAAATGCTGGGTTATTTTTAATATTTTTACCCAGATGCTGGGAAATTTTTCTGTAACTAAATTGCTGGGTCATTTTGGTAACACTTTACAAATATGCATGAATTCATGCTTAACTAATGCAGATATAATCATGAGTTAATGTATAACTCATGAAGAACTAAACCATTTATTAATAATTACTTCAACAGCAACAAATGAACATTCTATGATTTATAGATTAAGAAATCAATAAATTATTATTAGTTAAATGTGTCAATGTATTTTATTAACTAAGTGTAAACTCATGTGTTAATTACCACAATGGGTTGAAGCCACACATTTAATTTAATTAATCATTTGCTAATGATTTGCAAAGATATCATTATGTTATGACTTTACTTGTTGAGGCACAGAACTATTAACTAATTGTTAAGTAATATGTGATTATAGTTATGGACTTACAATTAGTTAGTTAGTCAAGTGCCTTAACAAGTAAAGTCATAACATAATGATATCTTTGCAAATCATTAGGTAATGATTAATTAAAGCAGACAACTGGAAGTTGAAATGCATGGCTCCAACTCACTGACGCACATGACTAACAAAACAATTCTATATCCATAACCACAATGACATATTACTTAATTAGTTAATAGTCATGTCACTCATCAAGTCACAACATAATGATACATTTGCAAATCATTAGCTAATGAGTATTTAAAGCAGAAAACTGGACGTTGACGTACATAGCTTTGATAGCATTTTGATATGTATTTGATATAGCTTAATATGCTTAATATACGTTGTAAACCGTGAAACTCAATGAAATATAATATTTTTGAAACAAAGTATTTTTCAAAATGCATTTAGGCTAGTAAACAAAACTAGATTTATAACATTTTAATAAGGTTTAATTTAAAGGTATTGTAATATTGTTACATTTTTAAAATGTATGCATATATTTATTTATTTAATTATTTATTTATTTTGTAAAATATGTTCCTTGTAGATTTTCTTTTCAAATGTGTTATATGTTCTCAGTGCTGTGCACGGATTAATATATATATAAAAAAAACATATGTCATGTATACAATTTTTTTTTATTTTGGATGCGATTAATTACGATTAATTTTTGCACAGCACTTTTAAAAAAATATACATATTAATATGCAAAAAAAGCCACAAATGTATTGTTATATGTTCTCACATATTGTAGATAGCAAATGTGACATTTTCTGGGACTGAAACATATGGACAACAAAATATAACATTTTGTATTTATTAACTTAATTTAGTGTAATATTTATTTTAATTTAAATATATATAGTAACATATAAAAAGGCCACAAGTTTATATTTTTAGGAAATATTTCTTTTTTCTTTTTTGTGCTGTATAGGATCATACATGTTTTTATTCCGCAGAAAATCTTCAAGTGGAGTTTCCATGCAACAAAAGCAGTCATAATTTAGTTTTTCATACTCAAATTTTTAAGTTCATTTTTTTAAAAAAGAGAAAGTCAAGTGGAGATGGCATTGAAATTGCTAGTGCATCACTTGCACAAGATAAAAATACATTTTATTGCAGATCAGGGTGATTTAATTCACAAACAATGCCATTTTATTAAAATTTATACAAGTTTTGGTTTTATGAAGGACTGTCAGTGTCTCAAAAACACTTGAATTTGAACTCCACGTCCTTGCAAAGCATCATCCCCATTAAACCTACTTCCTCCTCATTACTGAGCTATGAATGGCCGAGATGAGTTATGAATTAGCACACAGTTGACAAGTTCAGAACTGCTTTTGAAATTAGTTTCTGCTCTGCAACCTACAGGTTTTCAAAGCACATTGAATGTATATTCCCCAAGACCAGTGAAAAGTCTGATTTTTTTTTTTTTTACGAAATGACCTCTTTAATATTACTGACATTAATATTTGGAGGAAAACTGGGTCAGGGATTGTTTTCGTGGCCGTGCTGTGCTATAATATAACTCGATTCCCCTGCTGGCAGTGTAGGCTGGCCTTTTCCTTCCCTGATCATTAGATACATTTACTTACACTGGGTCACTAGTGCTCGAGCAGCGTGAGACGCGGCTTAATGTAGCCAGCTGGCACTGCGGCATTAGAAAAATGATACCGAGCAAAGAAGCATGAACTAGACTGCTGTTTAGAACATATAAAGTAATCAGAGAAAACAAATACGTGCCATTTAAATGACAGTGATGGATGGAATTGATTTCTCTATAATGAGGCCATAATGTGTATTAGCTATTTGTTGTGGAGTGTATTTGATCTCCATGTGCTCAGCGTGTCTACTGCTTCCATGTGCTTTATGTCCACTTAATGAAAAGATGCTATTATTGCTGCCTTTTTTTTTTTTTTTTAACTCTTTGATCTATCCATCAGTGACACTGAAGACTGGAGTAATGGTTGCTGAAAACTCAGCTTTGCAGCACAGGAATAAATTATATTTTAAAAAAACATAAAACAGAAAATGTCTGTTTTAAATTGTAATAATATTTCACAATATTACTGTTTTAACTCAATTTTTACAGCTAAATAAATGCAGCCCCCCCCAGAAAAACCCCCCCGACCCATCTTTTCACACTGAGGACAACTGAGAGACTCATATGCAACTATTACAGCAGGTTCAAACACTCACTGATGCTTCAGAAGGAAAAATGATGCATTAAGAGCTGGGGGGTGAAAACTTTTGAACAGAATGGAGATGAGTACACTTTCGTTATTTTGCCTAAATATCTTTTTTTTTTTTCCCTTTAGTACTGCCCTTTACAGAAGACAGTTACATGTTTCTCAGAAGACAAAATAAGTTAAATTTACCCTGATCTTCAACTTCCAAAAGTTTTCACCCCCTGGCTCTTAATGTCCTAAGTGTGAAACGATGGATCTTAAAACCAGAGTCATTTTTGGAAAAGGTTCAAATACACAAAAATGCTGAAAAACTAAAGAATTTGTGGGACCTAAATTTTTCTTAAGAACAGCAGGCGGTTTAACTGTTCAGGACAAATAAGGACCTCATAAACAACTATCACTAAAAAAAAACACAGCTGTGGACCATTCAGGTAACAAAACAAAATTAAGAATCAAGGGGATGTAAACTTTTGAACGGTGTCATTTTTATAAATTCAACTATTATTTTTTCTCGTGGACTATATGTAAAACATCTTTTATGTGAAATATCTTATTCAGGTCAGTACTAAATAAACAATAACATGCATTCCCTGGTGAAAAAAACAGCATATGCTGGTAGGTATGTTTTGATGCTGGTTTAAGCTGGTCATTTGCTGGTCTATGCTGGTCCTTAACTGGTTTAAGCTGGTCCTTGACCAGCAACATGACCAGCTAAGGACCAGCTTAAACCAGCATCAAAACATACCTAACCAGCATATGCTGTTTTTTTTTCACCAGGGCTTTGTATGATCCCGATTATTCTGATAAAATAATTAACATTTTGCAGATTCTGAAAGGGGGATGTAAACTTTTGACCTCAACTGTATGTTTTTATCAGCTGTTTGGACTCACATTCTGACTGCACCCATTCACTGCAGAGGATCCACTGGTGGTCTAAATTTCTCAAAATATTTTCCAATGAAAAAAAAAATTCATTGACGTCTTAGTTTTCATTTTTGGGTGAACTATTCCTTCAACACGATAGATAGATCTGATATGAGCTATGAGTCAAATCTACAGGCCTATGCATGCCTTTTACACAGTACAATTGCTGTCGATAAAGTGGGTGACTCATTACCTAAGCGAATAATGAGCTCACTTCCCGTTCACTAATTTCATAATAGGTCATCTAAGAGTAGAACAGACTGGCAGATACTTCGGGAAAGTAGGATACTTCCCCTGCATTTCCATGCCGTTCCCTTGGGATTTAACAAGGTGGAAGATCTTCTAAAGTGTGAGGAGAAAACAGCACTTCTGGACTCATTAATCACGAAACACAAAAATAGCCGCTTTGATCTATTAGGTGTTGATATATTATATTTATTTATCTTTTTTTTTTTGATTCTGCTGCTTGTTCTCTATGATAACATCAAGGCCAGAGTTACCTTATTTAATTTGGTGTCTTTAGCTGCGCGTGGTTTAGCTGCTTTATTTAGAGTAAATGAAGCCAAACTCCATGGGGAAATGTTGTATGAGTTTGCAGCATGCCTTTTACAGGCCCTTCAGATGTACGTTGTGCAGTAGGTACATAATGATATCATAAATTCAATCTGTGTTTACAATCACTCAATAAGAAAGAAAAATAATTAATCTTATGATCTGATACTAAGCAAAACATTTCATTTTTTTTCTGTCATCCTTTTAAATCTCAGTTCAATGGTTGCCATTTTAGTTAATTATTATTTTTTTCGTATAAATGTATGAACTTTTTGAAGGGTGCACTTATTTTGTAAAAAAAAAAATACAGTAAAATCATAAATATTGTGAAATATTAATACAGTTTAACATAACTGCTGTATATTTTATATATGCTGTAAAATGTAATTTATTCATGTGTTCAAAGCTGAATTTTCAGTATCATTACTCCAGTCTTCAGTGTTACATGATCCTTCAGAAATCACTTTAATATGCTGATTTGCTGCTCAAGAAACATTTTGGATTATTATTATTATTATTAATTTTTTAAAACAGTTGTGCTACTAATATTTTTGTGCAAACTGTGATAAAATTTTTCAGGATTTTTGATGAATGGAAAGTTCAAAAACATTAATTTGAAACTGAAATCTTATCATAAATTTGTAAAGAACACGTGACTTATTTTAGGTCCTACAATCTTACAGAATCAAAAGTTTATATCTTACAATTGCAAAAAGAAAACAAACAAGCAAAAGAAATATTTCATATTTTGTAAAATTTATATTTTATTATGTATTATTTTACATTTATATTTTATTTCATATTTTATTTTATTTTATTTTTTATTTTATTTTATCAGATTTTGTTTTATCATATTTTATTTTGTAATTTTATTTTATTATATTTTATTTTATCATTTATATTTTCATATTTTATCATATTTCATTTTGTTATTTTGCATTTATATTTTATTATATTTTGTTTTAAATTTATATTTTATTTTATTTCATCATATTTAATTAAATTTTTATTTCACATTTCATTTTATTTTGTCATTTAATTTCATCATATTTCATTTTATTTTGTCATTTTATTTCGACACATTTCATTTTATTTTGTCATATTTCATTTTTTGTCATTTTTTATTTTATTTTACTTTATTTCACCATTTTATCTTATTTTATTTCATCATATTTTATCATTTATTTCTTCATTTTTTTTTAATATCATGTTTTTAATCATAATTTATTTCATCATATTTCTATTTCATTTTATTTTATCATATTTTTTCTTATTTTATTTTATCATATTTTTTCTTATTTTATTTTATCATATTTTTTCTTATTTTATTTTATCATATTTTTTCTTATTTTATTTTATCAGATTTATATTTTATTTTATTTTATTTTATTTTATTTTATTTTATTTTATTTTATTTTATTTTATTTTATTTTATTTTTCATTTCATTTCATTTCATTTCATTTCATTTCATTTCATTTCATTTCATTTCAACACCATAGCTGAAACAGGCTTGCATATTTAACAGCCTTTCTAGTCTGCGTAAATGATTCCAACTAGGAAGATCCTGTCAGGCTTTAGGCACAAGCGAAGATCACTGCTGACTTGTATGACTAAAAGGGCTCAATTCTGGCAGACACAAAGACTTCTCATCCCTGATTAACTGCACCCGGTCCACTTCCACCAGCGCCACAGGCCACCAGCTAATGAGTGATCTGGCACAGGCCTGTCTCACGATAGAACAGGCAAATAAACCTGTTGATGAGCAGATATGTGGCAGATGTGGAAGGGGGACATGGGTCTTCTGAGGGCACTGAAGTTGGCCGGCGTAGAAACAAGGCTAATGAGATGCAAATCAAAACGCCAAACATTGGCTTGTCACCTCTGCATTTGTGAATAATTCACCAGGGCCCAGAGTTTAGTTATTAATTGCGTTAATTAAAGCACAGGAGACATATTTTAGTGTGTGTTGGGCGATGGGGACGCCCTCGAGATAAATTAAGGTAAAAATGCATAAATAAAAGTAAATGATTTTAACTCTAAAAAGAAAATGGTTTCTTTCGGGGATGTGCTTAGCATTTGAATTATGTTCATTTACACCATTTGCAACTTCTTTGCAACTTCTTGCATCTTAACTAAGACAACCAGAATGAGAAACATCTACTAGTAATCATGCATTTCATGGACTAAAAAACAAAGATCGCTGGAAATGTAATAATTACAATGCACAGATGATTTTCCTACCCAGTATTGTTGCCTTGTTTTCCAGCACAAATACTGAACACATTCTTAAATCAAGGCGCATTTACTTGAGACGCAAAGCAACAGGATATTAAGTCTTTTTTGCTAAAAAAAAATGCACCAAAATTGAGTTTGTGAAACTCAACAAGAAAACAAGAAAAATATCTGCCAGTGGAGTCAGAATAATAATCTCGTTTCCCTTCGAATTAAGTTTATTTTTCATATCCCACTGACAGATCTTTTTTCTTGTTTTAAGCATAACAAGAAAACAAGGCAAAAATACTAAGTAATAAAATCATTGCTTTGCACTGAATAAATAAATTTAAGCATAATCAGGGGGAAAAAAATGTCTTTGCTTAAATGTGAGGGGAACTATCATTCAAAAGTTTGGTGTAAATAAGATTTCTGTTTAAATAAATGCAGTTTATGCATTTACTTGTTATGCAAATTTGTTAACCCAAAAACAGGGTTAATGTCAAACATCAGCATCCAATTAAATAAATAAATAAATAAATAAATAAATAAATAAATAAATAAATAAATAAATAAATAAATAGCAACATCAAGATGAAATCTCAACAATAAAATAAATAAAATAAAATAAAAAATTCCAATCTACAAACAAAATGTGTATTTAACCAAAACACAAGGTTAAAATAAAACATAAACATCAATTTAAATAAATAAATACCAAAATCAAGATGAAATGTAAAAAATAAAATAAAACAAAATAAAACAAAACAAAACAAAATAAAATAAAGTTAAATAAATAACGTACAATAAAATAAAATAAAATAAAAAATTCCAGGCAAGAAACAAAATGTGTATTTAACCCCAAAACAAACAAAAAATGAAATAAATAAATAAATAAAATTAATGTGAACATCAAGATGAATAAAAATAAAAAATGAAATAAAATAAAATAATTTCCAGTCTACAAAAAACATTTATTTAACCCAAAAACAGGGTTAACATCAAACATAAACATCAAGTTGAAATAAATAAACGGCAACATCAAGATGAAATTTGAAAAAAATAAAATAAAATAAAAAAATAAAATAAAATAAAAAATAATTCCAGGCAAGAAACAGAATGTGCATTTAACCCCAACAACAACAACAACAACAACAAATAAATAAATAAATAAATAAATAAATAAATAAATGCCAACATCAAGATGAATAAAAATAAAAATGAAATATAATAAAATAATTTCCAGTCTACAAAAAATGTATTTAACCCCAAAACAGGGTTAACATCAATGATAAACATCAATGATAAACATCAAATTTAATAAATAAATAAATAAATAAAATGGTCAAAATTAAGATGGAATTTCAAAAATAAAATACATTCCCATCTACAAACAAAATAACCCAAAATCAGGGTTAACATTACACAAACATCAAATTTAAAAATATGTAAAAAAAACAAACAAACAAACATACATACAAATAAAAATAAATGCTGTTTATTGAACTTTCTATTCATTAAAGTATCCTGAGGAGGAAAAAATTATCAGGGTTTCCACAAAAATATGAAGCAGTACAACCGTTTTCAAAACTGACAATAATCAGAAATGTTTGTTGAGCAGCAAATCAGCATATTAGAATGATTTCTAAAGGATCATGTGACACTGAAGACTGGCGTAAAGATGCTGAAAATTCAGCTTTGCATCACACAAATAAATTATATCTTAAAATATATTCACATAGAAAATGGTTGTTTTAAACTGTAATAATATTTCACAATATTACTGATTTATGCGTATTTTTAATCAAATAAACAGCCTTGGTGAGCAACTGTATGATAGATAGATAGACAGACAGACAGACAGACAGACAGACAGACAAATAAAATAAAATAAAATAAAATAAAATAAAATAAAATAAAATAAAATAAAATAAAATAAAATAAAATAAAATAAAAGTGAGACACTGATTGGCTGATTATGGGCAACTTACAGACATGCAGGTAATGCGTTATGAACGCTGGCATGAAGGTTAAATCATCTTGCTTCCTTCAATCAATAGAATTGACTGCGGAGGATAACAACAGATGCAGATGGAGATTGTTTGTCTCTTTTGTGATGAGAGCCCAATAAACAGGCACATTAGTGCATTCTTAAATTTATTCAACAAATTAATTCTTTGTAAATTCCTGTTATTGCTAACAGCATCAGATAATGTGCACTGGATTTGCAAACATGTTTTTCCCTGGCTAAATCAATTTTTTTTAATAATCACAGAGATAATTGAGTCTGAGGCATTTCCAAGCAGTAAGGATACAGTACATATGTTGAGCCACGGTTTATGCCAGTTCCTGATCCTTTCAGAAGCAAATATAGCCTTCGTAAGCACTAGTAACAAGAAAATTGGGCTGAGACAGAAAGTGGAAACGAGGGAGAACTATTTAAGTGTCTCAACACAGCTGTTTGACATTACACCCCCATCAATGTCTTTTTGTTTTACAGTATTTTGCAGATTCAGCAGCAGGCGCGTGAGGGAGTGAGTCAGCAAGACCGAGTCGCGCGGAGGACAAATCTCAATATCTGTCAGTGTTACGCCTCCACTATCACTAACACACATCTGCTGTCCTCCTACAGCCAAACTGCACTTCACCTAACATCCCTTCACAAAATATACCATGGTAACTAGAGTTTGCACTAAAAACTACCCAAAAAATAACAAAAAGATTCTAGATAAATAGCTATTAATAGTTCTGGTAGAAAATGGTAGGTTTATCCTACATTTAAGATACAGTGATGCCTGTAACTCCTCTTCATTTCATTCAGTTTAATGTACAACATGATTTAATTATTCTGGAATTAATATGTTCCGCAAATTACTCTGCCATATAGTATCTAAATTAGTAAGACTTCATTAGTTCACTCATTTCACTAATGATTTTGAAGAAACTCTGTAACAAATTATAACGGGTTTAATGAGTGTAAATATTGCATTCTGAAAATAAATAAATCTATAAGTCTACAAAACAGATGAAATTTCAAATTAAATAAAAAAAATACTCAGTCTACAAATAAAATGTGCATTTAGCCCCAAAACAGGGTTAACATTAAACATCAAATTTAAATAAATAAATATTTCAATAAATAAATAAGTAAACAAATAAATGCAGTTGACAAAAAAACTGGTCAACATCAAGATAAAAAGTCAAAGTTAAATAAAATAATATACAATAAAATAATAAAAATTCCAGCCTACAAATAAAATGTGGTATTTAACCCAAAACAGTGTTAACATCAAACATCACCATCATATTACATAAATAAATAAATAAATAAATAAATAAATAAATAAATAAATAAATAAATAAATAAATACACTAAATAAAAAATAAAATAAAATCATAAAATTCCAGTCTACAAATAAAATGTGTATTTAACCCAAAAACAATATCAAACATCAAAATAAATTTAAATAAATAAATAAAAGGTGACCATCAAGAAGAAATCTCAATAATAAAATAAAATAAAAATAAAATAGAATAATAAAAATGAAAAGTCTACAAATAAAATGTGTATTTAACCCAAAAACAAAAACAAACATCAAAATCAAATTTAAATAAATAAATAAAAAGGTGACCATCATGATGAACTTTTAAAAATAAAATAAAAATAAAATAGAATAATAAAAATGAAAAGTCTACAAATAAAATGTGTATTTAACCCAAAAACAAAAGCAAACATCAACATCAAATTTAAACAAACAAACAAACAAACAAACAAACAAACAAACAAACATAAGAAAAACAAAAATGTAGTCTACAAAAAAACAAAAATAAAAAAAACAGATCAACATCAAGATGTATTATTTAAAAATACATTTCAAAAACATATTTCATTACAAAAATTAGAAAAAAAGGATTAAGATTTCAAAAATAAATAAAAGAATAAAAAGAATCCAGTCTACAAATAAAATGTGAATTTAACCTAAAAACTGGGTTAAAATCATATTAAAATAAATAAATCAATAAACAAACAAACAAAAATACATACATAAAGATAGAAATATGCAGTAAAAAAGAAGTTACAAAAAAAAAAAACTGATCAACATCAAGATAAAATAATAAAAAACTAAAATAAATAAAAATGCAGTCTACAAAACTAGATCAACATCAAGATGTATTATTTTAAAAACAGATTTCAAGATTTGAAAGTCTACAAAAAAAATTAAAAAAAGTGAGTCCAGTATTTATTTAAAAAAAGTCCACTTCCAGAACAACAATTTACAAATAATTTACTCACCCCCTTGTCATACAAGATGTTCATGTCTTTCTGTTTTCAGTCGTAAAGTAATTATGGTTTTTGAGGAAAGCATATCAGGATTTTTCTCCATATAATGGACTTCATTGGTGCCCGATTTTGAACTTCCAAAATGTAGTTTAAATGCAGCTTCAAAGGCTCTAAATGATCCCAGCCGAGGAAGAAGGGTCTTATCTAGTGAAACGATAGTGATGGGTCGTTCTTGAACGATTCTTTCATTTTGAACAAATCTTTAATGCGACTCGGGAAGAACGAGTCGTCTTGGGGAGTGATTCGTTCAGTCGCACATGCGCAACATCCTATTAGGTTCTGTACTGGAATTAGTTCACCTGTTTCGAGTCTTTGGGTTTTTCGAGCCATTCGTTCATCTTATGGGGCTGTCACGTGATGAACGAACGACTCAAACCCGAAAACTTGTCAGATAAGAGGTGAGGTGAGCTAATAGACTAAAGACCCAGGTACACAATGACTGAATCTTTTCTGTTCCTTACAGCATTATAGTTTTGTCTTGTTTGTAGTGTGATCAACATTTGTGTAAGCAGTAGATGTGTTAGGGAAGTAACACGTAACATTTTAATTCTATTTTGCTAAAATGAAATGAAGTGACTCGAGAAAAGATTTGTTCATTTTGCTGAACGAGACTCAAAGGTCTGAGTGATAAAATGATCTGAACTTCCCATCACTACTACGAATCACGTCTAAGTTCATCGTCTGTGTACGGAGTATGGCGAAAAACTCCATCTTATTTTCTTCTACAACTTCAGAATTGTCCGACATCGTTGTACCTTTTTGTTTGTAAACAGCGTTTGACTTACTTGCACTTTCTTAGTCTTTGAACATTCGCTTTGTAAACACTGGGTCTGAAGTTCCGCCTACGTTCCACGTGACCTTTCGACGTGATTCAATAGTATGTAGCATCGTGGACGTGCATCCCAGAACCTGTACTGCACAAGCTTTTGTGCTTAAAAAGTATACAGATTTGTATTTTTCGAAAAAAAAAAAAATACCAATCGTTTTCGCTAGATAAGACCCTTCTTCCTCGGCTGGGATCGTTTAGAGCCTTTTGAAGCTGCATTTAAACTACATTTTGGAAGTTCAAAATCGGGGCACCATATCAGTCCATTATATGGAGAAAAATCCTGAAAAGTTTTCCTCAAAAAACATAATTTCTTCATGACCGAAGAAAGACATGAACATCTTGGATGACAAGGGGGTCATCCAAGATGTTCATGTCTGTCTTTCTTCAGTTGCAAAGAAATTTTGTTTCTTGAGAAAAACATTCCAGAATTTTTCTCCATATAAGGAACTTAAGTGGTGCCTGCGAACTTGAACTTCCACAACGCAGTTTAAATGCAGCTTCAAAGGGCTCTAAACAATGCCAGTCGAGGAAGAAAGGTCTTATCTAGCAAAACGATCAGTTAAAGTCTAAAACGTAAGTAAATAAATAAATAAATAAATAAATAAATAAATAAATAAGTACAATTTATATACTTTTTAACCTCAAATGCTCGTCTTGTCTAGCTCTGCAATGCACATGCGAACTCTGTGTAATACAGTTCATAATACAAACTCTCATTTTCATCTCCAACTTCAAATCGTCCTACATCACTGTAGAAGTACCAACCCAGTGTTGACAAAGTGAATGTGCAAGGAGGGTCAAACACCCTTTACAAAAAATGTAAAACAGTGATGTAGGACGATTTTGAAGTCGAAGGAGAAAATGAGATGGGAGTTTTTCGAAATACCCTAACTGTATTGACCAGGATTACACAAACTATGCATGTGCATCGCAGAGAATAGCAGTAGATAAATTGTACATATACATATACATATACATATATATATATATATATATATATATGTATGTATGTGTGTGTATGTGTGTATATATATATGTGTGTATGTATGTATGTGTGTATGTGTATATATATATATATATATATATATATATATATATATATATATATATATATATATATATATATATATATATATATAGATATATATAGATAAGACCTTTGAAGCTATAGTTCGTGGGCACCATAGAAGTCCACTATATGGAGAAAAATCCTGAAAGGTTTTCCTTAAAAAACATACTTTATGAGTGAAGAAAGAAACCCAAATATCTTGGAAGACAAGGGGGTGAGTACATTATCTGTACATTTTTGTTCTGGAAGTGAACGTCCCCTTTAAGCAGTGTTGTTGGATTTTATGACATCTTTTTATGTCACAGCTATCGTCTTTGTGGTAAATCTTGAGACAAAACATTTAGCCAATAGAAGATTCATGCTGAAAGTTTATCTTCTGCATGTGGACAGAGGCATTTTTATTACTCCTTACAGCTGACCATTCACCAGCAAGCTGTGCCTCAACATATGCTTTCTACTGTATGGCAAAAACACACTCACAGAATAAACTTACTCCATCAGTTGCATCCTGATTGAGTCTATTGCAATTCTTTGTTCATGCGGTGCTCTATTTCACCAATTTTTGACAGTAATATTAAAGAAATCTTTTTGGCTGTAGAAGTCATTTCAACTTAAATTACATAATTTGACTTTAAAAGGTTTGTAAAACTAAAGAAATGAGGTTAAAATAGTTTTATTCCGATGAGTTAAAAGTTCACCAAAAAATTTAAATTTGCTGAAAATGTATTCTCCCTCAAATCCTCCAAAATGATTCTTCATGGGAACAGATTAAGCATTACATCACTTGCTCACCAATAGATCTTCTTTAGTGAATGGGTGCCGTCAGAGTTTCTTATAAGGAAGAAAGACACTGTTCTTGTACAGAGTGGCCCTTATTTACTGCACTGTACTGCGACATATGTAAAAAATAAATAAATAAATAAATGTTTTTAACCCCAAAACAATATCAAACATCAAAATCAAATTTAAATAAATAAATAAAAAAATGCAGTCTACAAAAACAGATCACCATCAAGATGAAATTTCAAAAATAAAATAAAATTCCAGTCTACAAATAAAATTTGTACTTAACCCAAAAACAATATCAAACATCAAAATCAAATTTAAATAAATAAATAAAAAGGTGACCATCAAGATGAAATTTCAAAAATAAAATACAAAATAAAATAAAATAAAAAAATGCCAGTCTATAAATAAAATGTGTATTTAATCCAAAAACAATATCAAACATCAAAATCAAATTTAAATAAATAAATAAATAAATAAATAGGTGACCATCAGGATGAACTTTCAAAAATAAAATAAAATAAAAATAAAATAAAAATTCCAGTCTACAAATAAAATGTGTATTTAACCCCAAAACAGGGTCAATATCAAAAATCAACATCAAATTTAAACAAACAAAAACAAAAACAAAAATGTAGTCAAAAAAACAGATCAACAAAAACAAAATAAAAATAATAAAAAATGCTCATATATCATCATATGCTTTCTATGGCAAAAACACACTCACAAAATAAACACAAAATAAACTCCATCAGTTGCATCCTGATTGAGTCTATTGCAATTCTTTGTTCATGCAATGCTCTATTTTAGCAATTCTTGACAGTAATATTAAAAAAATCTTTTTGGCTGTACAAGTCTTTTTAACTTAAATTACATTAATTTGACTAGTCTTGTATAAGTCTTGTATAACTAAAGAAATGCAATGAAATGAAAAGTTAAAAGTTCACAGAAAAATGAAAATTTGCTGAAAATGTAATGTAAAATTTCTCCCTCAAATCATCCAAAATGATTCTTCATGGGAACAGATTAAGCATTACATCACTTGCTCACCAATGGATCTTCTTTAGTGAATGGGTGCCATCAAGAGTTTCTTCAAGGAAGACAGACACTGTTCTTGTACAGAGTGGCCCTTATTAGTGGAGCTAAGGCCAACATTATTCTTCCTATGGGTCATGCAAGGGAATGAGGTTTGTTCTAAAACTCTAATGCGAAGCATTAAACATATCCTGGACTATCTGAAAAAGATATAAATCATACCTTCAATCATGTGGACTGCTGAGGAGAAATGTACAGTTATGAGCTATTCTAAGTGATTAGATTTCATGCAGGACCTTAGTATGCTAACCAAAATACATCACAATGTTGTACCTTATACAGTCATGTGAAAAAGTTAGGACACCCTATTGAATTTCATGGTTTTCTGTATCAGGACATAATAAAAAGTTATCTGGTCCTTGGCAGGTCTTAAAATTCGAAAAATAAATCCTCAGATCAACATCATCACATGATGTATCACACAGTTTCATTATTTATTTAACAAAAATACAGCCAAGAGGGAAAGGCCATGTGTGACAAAGTTAGGACACACTATGAGTCAATTGCCTGCAGATCCACTTTTAGCAGCAATAACTTGAAGCATTCATTTTCTGTGCGACTTCATCAGTCTCTCACATCGTTCTGGAGGAATTTGGACCACCACTCTTTTCAATGTCTTGCCAGTTTATTGAGGTTTGTGGGCATTTGCTTATGCACAGCTCTCACCACAGCATTTGAGTCAGAATGAGCTCTGGACTTGGACTGGGCTATTGCTACACCTTGATTCTTTTCTTTTCAGCCATTCTGTTGTAGATTTGCTGGTGTGCTTGGAATCATTGTCCTGCTGCATCACCCAATTTTGGCCCAGCTTTCGATGTCGGACAGATGCCCTCGCATTTGACTCTAGAATACTTTGATATACAGAGGAGCTTATGACCAACTCAATGACTGTAAGGTGCCCAGGTCCTGTGGCTACAAAACAATCCCCAAATGATCAGCCCTTCTCCAGCATGCTTGTCTTTTGGTATGAGGTGTTTGTGTTGACATGCTCTTTAGGTTTTCACCAAACTTGGAGCTGTGCATTATGGCCAAACATCTCCACATCAGTCTCGTCTGTTC
The DNA here is from genome assembly GCF_022985175.1 of Labeo rohita. NCBI lineage: Eukaryota > Metazoa > Chordata > Actinopteri > Cypriniformes > Cyprinidae > Labeo > Labeo rohita. The sequence goes on from NC_066876.1 coordinate 35,583,642, forward strand.
AAAGGACATTATTCTAGAAGACTTTGTTTTGTTCAGATGCAACTTTGCAGACCTAAACTGTGCAGCAATGTTTTTTTTTTAGATAGAAGAGGGTTTCTTCTGCCAAGCCTTTCAAACATGCCATTTTGTCCCATATTTTTCTAATGGTATTGTCATGAACTTTATCATTTAACATGTTAACTGAGGCCTGTAGAGTCTGAGGTGTAGTTCTTGGATTGTCTGCCATTTCTCTGAGCTTTACACGGTCTGATCTTGGGGTGAATTTTCTGGGACGTCCACTCTTGGAAGGAGAGGTGTCTGTTTTAAATGTCTTTCACTTGTGAATAAACTTCAAATTGTTTGGAAATGGCCGTATTACTCTTCTCAGATTGATGGCAGCAACAATTGCTTCTCTAAGATGATTGCTGATGTCTTACCTTCTTGGCATTGTGTTAACACACACCTGAAGGCTCCAAACCAGCAAACTGACAAAGCTTATGCTTTTATAGAGGCGCTCAGACTTGCTGATGATCAGTTAATCAAAAGTATTTGATTAATTCCAATGTTAACAGTAAGGGCATCCTAACTTTGTCACACATGGCTTTTCCATTTTGGCTTTATTTTTGTTCAGTAAATAATGACACGGTGCAATTTGTCTTGTGTTGTTGTTCATCTGAGGTCTTATTTTCAAAATTTTAAGACCAGGCAAGGACCATTTTTTTTTAATGATGTCCTGATACGTAAAACCATGGAATTCAATAGGGTGTCCTAACTTTTTCACATGACCGTAGGAGAAAACTACAGCTGAACATTGAACAAAATGAACATTGGCTGAAAATGTACTCACTCTCAGGCCATTTAAGATGTAGAGTTTGTTTCTTCATTAAATACGATTTGGAGAAACTGAGCATTTTATAACTTGCTCACCAATGGATCCTCTGCAGTGAACGGGTGCCGTCAGAATGAGAGTCCAAACAGCTGATAAAAGCATCACAATAATCCACACCACACCAGAACATCATTTAATGTCTTGTAAAGTAAAAAGCTGCGTATTTATAATAAACAAATCCATCATTAAGATGTTTTAACTTTCTACTCATAATATCGCTTTCTCCAGTGGAAAAGTCATCTCGTCTGAATCAGGAGAGAAATAGGCACAAAGAAAACACTGTTTACAAGTGAACACAGTCATATATGTGAGTGGATTTTGATGTGAAAGACAACATGAACTCTTTCACTGGAGGAAGTGTTATTCAGGGTTCCCACACCTTGGTTAACTTCAAATTCAAGGACGTTTCAAGGACTTTCCAGGTCCAACACCCTCAAAATTCAAGGAATTAATGCTGGGACACATTTCAAGTAAAAGCAAGGTTACATCGTGTTACCTTGCAAGATGCATTGTTACAGTCTTCATGTGTCAAATACAACTATTCAAAAAAGCATTTATTATTATTAATTTTTTCGTATTTCTGTTTAATAAAACTGTTTCCATAAAACTGAAGAATATTCAGCTCTGCACCTGGCCAAGTGATGGTCCTTGGGATCTCTGACAAGCCGTTCTTTGTAATCTTAATTATTATAATTAAAAAGCCCCCAAAGTAGCGTAATAACCGTATCCCACATCAAACTCAAAATATTTCATTTCCATACCTAAAATGTATATTTTACAGTGTAGACTGATCATAAACACAGATAAAAGGCTTCCTACCAGTGGCCATCACAAAACTTAATATCTTGCACAGTTTTATCACAGGTAGAATGCAAAATGTTACAATACAAGCATTTCAGTCAAAGGTAATTTAGGTAATAAAGGTAATATTTCAAACATTTTCAAACAAAACATCTGACAAGCCGATGTCAAAAACAGAGCTGTGCATTAAATGATTCAGACTAAATTCAGAGTAAGAAAACTACAGCAGTAACAAGTTTGTGTTGGTTTAATATAGGCTATTTAATAGCTTTTACAGTTCAAGATAAAACTTAAAAGATGTAGTTAATAAATTAAATATAAAATATTTCAAATTTATATTGATTCATATTCAATGCATTATTTAATTCTTAGACCATTAATGTTTCACTTATTTAATTTGTAGTGAACTATATATATTTAAATAATTCACCCTTATAGTCTGTGTTTGAGCTTATTTACTTATTTATTTATTTTACTGACTGTCTGCACTTGCTATACAATATACTTAAGTGCGGTAAAAGTACTAAAATTTGTTATACTACTCATTTTATAATAAATCGAAAAGCAGGATCTTCATGAATGAAAAGTGAATCGTTGAAGTGAATTTTACTGCACAGCTGAAGAGTTGAAAAATAATAAAGGCTTTAAAATATTACAAGATTTTAAATGCGTTCATGACTATGAAGGAAAGTTATTGATTATCAAGAATACTATTAAGATGTAGTTGAAGAGAATCATCGTTAGTTACATAACATTAGTTATGACAGTGTTTAGCTGTCAGTACAACTAGGTACGCTTCTGGGATTTCCAGGCTCTTTATATGTTGTTAAATAACATGAAAATGAACGTTCATGCCGCTATCTTTATTTACGATGTTGCAGCTATTATTTCTGATATACAGCAAATATAAAATGAGCTTCACCCGACGTTTACGAGCTGGCTTATCATTATGCGGAAGTTCTAAAGAATGCTTCGTGCATATGGGCAATTCCGTGCAAAAAAAATGCAGATTTGGCAACCCTGCATCCAACACAAGATGCATGAATCAGATTTAACTGATCATGGGTCAAGAAAAGAGTAAGAGGAGGTGACTGACAAATCATGCTGGAGGATTTAATGTGCTCATATCTGATCTTGTAAGATGTGCTTCCTTTATATAGAGTACGTGTGATCGCAAAATTGAAAGTGAAAGTGAATAGCTGCTCATACACCACATACGATAGCGGCTTCCTGATGCGTAAAAATTATATTCAACATTAGAATGATTGCGTATGCAGGCAGTAATGTCTCTAAATTCAACGGGAGCAGGACCAAGAAAACAGTCCAGCGTAGGGTTTTAATACAAAAAGCAGAATCCCAGATATTTTGGGCGATAGACATCCCGGCCGGACACATTTTTTTAGGTCCAAAAAGAGGACATGTCCGGGACGTTTGGTCACCCTAACTAACGGAAATCAAGCAAGATAGTATTCATAGACCATGAAAAGTTGGCAAAATAACACAGCCCGGAGGGAATAATATGGATTTTTTTTCCAGAAAACTTCTTGCACAAAATAATTTCAAGCACTTTCAAGGACCTGTATCTAAGTATGTTCATTTTCAAAACTTTAAAAAAAACTTTTTTTCAGATTCACAAACTTTCAAGGATTTCAAGGACCCATGAGAACCCTGGTTATTATGGATCATTGACTCATATTTTGCCCAGAAGCAATCTTACAAAAACATAGTTTTTCATCTCACAAGATGTCAATTGGAGTGGACTGGAGTGGTGTGTTTGTAAGTGGTTTTTATCAGCTGTTCAGATTCTCATTCTGATGGCACCCATTCACTGCTGAGGATCCATTGGTCCATTGAGCAAGTGATTTTATTTTTCAAATCTGTTCTAAATTTTGGATACTGGATCTAGTTGAACTGTTCCTATGTTGCCACAACTTATTGATCATATCATTTTTACTGTGACCAAAATCAGGTTGTTTCTATAGTGCGACGGTGCCCTTATGAGCTGTACAGCAAATCTATTTACTGGCATGATTCATTCGGTAGCATGGTGCAAAACTATTTTGGCAGTGCAATCTGCTGGGGCTTTATTGCAAACCCATTGGTGATGTCTAAAGCGAATGTAAAATGATGGGATAAAAGATGCAATATGTGCCTGTGCATTAGGCCACACAGCATAACAAGCAGCCTACATACACACGTGCGTGTGTGTGAGAGACAGTGAGGCGCAGAGACGGACACGGAAAGTGTGTGCTCATGTGTCACAGTGCCAGATGGGAAAGATTTCTGTCAGAGAAGCTCTGCCTTAAGACCTAATGAAATCTTAATTCTAATGCAACCGTCACTGAGAGGGATACGCAGGCAGGGATTTATGAGCGGCAGACAGAAATGGTCAATATTATAAATCTTGAGATCTGCCCTAATGCTGAAAAATCACAGGATTAGCACAGTTTCTCCTCTCAGGAACAGATTGTGGGCTTAGACCGTCTCTGATAGTGTGATTAAATGTTTTTTAATCTAAACAGTCACCACGGTTTATTTCCAGTGGGGGTATCAGAGGTCAAGCAGTGATACATAAGAACAAGGTCAAAAAAGGTTGATGGACAGTGGCTTCAGATTACATTTGTGGATATCTTGAAAAAAAGTATATTTATTGCATTAAGTATATGCTTGCATATTAAATGCATTATGCATTTTATTTCATGTTTGGTCCATGTACAGCTTACTCTGCCCAACAACGACCCATTTAGACAGGAATAGATCATCATGCAAAATGACCAATCACATGATGTTTAGTGGTGGGTTAAAAGAAATTGTGAAGAAGCCAGTCAGTTGGATCAAAGTCCCTTTAAGGCAAGTCATTTCACTCAGTGGCCATCTTTGAAACGCCTCTCGGGCATGCACATAGTGGTCGTCATTTACTCCCGACATCTGAACCACTGAAGATGCAGTGGATTACGTTTGTTTGTGAAGGGAATGCACCTCCCGATCTACATAAATGCGTCTATGTTCGTGCAAATCATTCGTGATCCAGCTTCACTTACAGCAGAAGTGAGTATAAGGGTTTTTTTTTATGAATCTCTGCAATCACTTTTACTAATAACGTGCTAGTTACCAAGTTTCATGGCTAAACGCGCTAAATGCGGCTAAAGTAAACAATCTCTCAGAGCAGCTCCTTACTCCACAGAGAGAAGAGAGGGGTGGGGCGAGCAGAGCTCATTTGCATTTAAAGGAACAATCCCTCAGAATGGGATGATTTTGCAGAGCTGATTTTGGCAAGGTAAAAAGGTTGTTGTTTTACACAACCATTGAGAATTTTTAACCAAAGTATATTATAGACTTTTCATTAAGACCCTAAAGAATCATATCAGCTTGTGGAAAATGGGCATCCAATGATCCCTTTAAAAATAATCAAATATAATACAGTTCTTTTAAATTATAATAAAAGTTCACAATAGTACTGTTCTTACAGCATTTTTGATCAAATAAATGTAGCCTTGATGAACGTAAAAGATTTCTCTCAAATACATAAAAATCTTAATTATTCCACACTTTCAAACTGTATGTATTTTTTTTTAATTTTTCAGAAATTTTCCACCACTTTGCAACCCTCTCTGTCTATTATCATATCGGATTGTTATTTTAGCAATGACACAATGTAATTGAGCATGGGAGTTTGTTCCAATCTGTTTGGAATGTATTTGCAGAAGCCAGTGTTGAAATATTTGATCAGCTTCAACCGAATCGGACAGTGGATGGGTATTTTTCCCCCCTTCTCATCAAAAAAAAAAAAAAAACAGAGAACAAGTGAGTCCAGTCAGAAGTGTAGGTCTCTAGTGAGGATCTGTGTGTGTTAGGACTTGGAGAAACTCACAGATCAGGTCCTGAGAGTACTGACCGAACATAACATCTCAATAAGATGTCCATTTGGGCAGAACCCAGAAACCTGCATCAAAAAGTGGGAATTGAAAAAGACACAGGTGGTAAAGCAACAGTGTATGATGTCATGCTGTCTGCTGTGGCTGTAGTGCAGGGTATGAGGTGTCCATCATTCATACGAGCACTAATGTTTTCCTAGCTGACCTGTTTTTGTTTTTTTTGACTGAATTTTTGATTTTATTTATTTTTAGTGGTATGTATGTATTTATTAAGTTGGCTTGAGAAAGCCAGCTTACTGAAATGCTATAAATTTCTTCTTATTCTTCTTCTGAGACTAAATCTGTCAACACTAACTCCTAAAAGAGCTTTAACTCTACAAACTCCAAGATCTTCAGACTGATCTGTACAAGTATGCTATTTCTTTTCGAACTGTTTAGACTTACAGTTTTCCTAAAAATTACTGTTAAAATTCTGAAAAGTCCCGTAGACTTACACTGACGGAAAGTTAAAATGAGCCAAGACTATGTCAACTCCAACTGACAAAACTCCCAGAATCCCTTGAGACTCAATGAAGCTTCCCTTCTACACTGTAAAAAAATAAAAAACACAATTTGTTGAGTCAGCTTAAAATAAATTTTTTACCCTGCTGCCTTAAAATTTTAAGTTCAGTGACCTAAAATAAGTTTAGTCAACTTAAAAAGAAAAACTTAGATATTTGTGTTTGCTAAATGGGTAAGTATGGGTAAGTAACCCAGATGCCTTAAAATTTTAAGTTGATTCAACTCAAATATCTAAGTTGTCACTTAGTATAATTTAACATTTCAGGTTGAATAAACTTTTTTTGAGTTGACTGAACTTAAAATTCAGTCAAATAAGGCAGCCAGGTTACAAATTATTTTAAGTTGACTCAACAAATTGTTTTTTTTACAGTGTATGTACTATATTTCTAATAAATTGAAATTAATTCACACTCATCTAATATTTCTCATCTATCTATCTATCTATCTATCTATCTATCTATCTATCTATCTATCATGCCTAGCAACTAATATCATGCTAGCAACTTGTTAATCATGCTATAAACATGTTAGCCACTTGCTAATTATGTTAGAAACATGCTAACATGCTAACCATGCTAGAAACATGCTAGTAACTTGTTAATCATGCTAGAAACATGCTGATCATGCTAGAAACATGTCAGCAACTTGCTAATCAAGCTAGAAACATGCTAGAAACATGTTAATCATGTTAGAAACATGTTACCAACATGCTAACAAAATGCTAATCTTGTTAGAAACATGCTAGCAAATGGTTAAAAATGCTAGAAATATGCTAGCAACATGCTAATCATGTTTAAAACATATCAACTCGCTAATCATGCTAGAAATATGCTAGCAACTTGCTAATCATGTTAAAAAAAGCTAACAACTTGCTAGCATTGCTAGAAACATGCTAACAATTTGTTAATTGTGCTAGAAACATGATAGCAAATGTTACCAACTTGCTAATCATGCTAGCAACATGCTAACTACTTGCTTATCATGGTAGAAACATGCCAGCCACATGCTAATCATGCTAGAAACATGCTAGCAACATGCTAACAACTTGCTTATGCTAAAAACATGCTAGCAACTTGCTAATCATGCTAGAAACATGCTAGCAACATGTTAACAACTTTCTTATCATGCTAGAAACATGCTAGCAACTTGCTAATCATTCTAAAAACAACATGCTATCTATCTACATATCTATCATCTCTTACATACTGTATTGCCTTCAAAACATTCAAACTTTAACCTTTTAAAACTACTTTAAACTTTAAACTATTTTAATGAAAACCATCAAACTTAAAACATTTTAAAACTTCTTGAACTTTTTAAACTTTCTGGTCCGGCTTTCTCTGGCCAACTTAAAATTTGTTAATTAAATTTTCATCTAGTTTAAATTTGATGTTAATCCTGTTTTTGCAGTTTCTGGTACCCCCATTGTCATCCAAGATGTTCATGCCTTTCTTTTTTCACGCAAAACAAAAATTCATATACTTTTTAACCTCTGCCATGCGCATGCATACTCTATGTAATCCGGGTCAGTACAGTTAGTGTATGTCGAAAAACTCCCATCTCATTTTCTCCTCCAACTTCAAAACCATCCTATATCACTGTTTGTAACTTACAAAGTGAATATGCAAAGAAGGTCGAACACTGATGTAGGATGATTTTGAGATGGGAGTTTTTTGACATATCCTAACTGTACTGACCCAGATTACACAGAGTACGCATGTGCATCACAGAGCTAGACAAGATGAGCACTTGAGGTTAAAAAGTATATACTTCCTCAAAAAAACAACTCACGCCTTTCTGCAGAAAGAAAGGCATTAACATCTTGAATAACAACGGGGTGAGTACATTATCTGTAAAGTTTTGTTCTGGAAGAGAACTTCTCCCTTAAATGGCTTTCTGTGTATATACAATTACTTGTGTAAATTTAATTTTGATGCAGACACCAAAATGGGACGTCTCGTCTTTGACCCGGCTATAGAAAAGTCATGCACTTAAGGTCCATTCACACCAAGGACAATAACTATAACAAAAAAGATACGGTGTAAATGTAAAAGAATAGCATCTTTACAATGATTTTTTTCCCCCCTAGCATATGAACTACAAAAACATTGACATGTTGGTTACAGACGTGCGTGAAGGGAAACAGCCAAGGTCACTGTCACATCCAGTAAGTTGTAGCGCACCTAGGAATTCTTCAGGCTAATAATAGAAAATATGACTGGCCTTATTAGTGTTACGAACCATCACGCAGGTCTGGAAGAAGTCGTGCCTGTTCTTTATTAACCTGCGGACAGTGAGCAGAAATGAGGCAGAACAGAAGTAAGGTGAGAGTGAGCGTTCTGTCTGCCTGGTAATTGCAGATGGCCCTAGATTAATGATTTCGCGTGCACGTGAGTTCGAATTAGAGCTTCTTGGCAAAGGAAGTCTGTTAAATTAGCTGAACTTGCACTCAGGCTCATTATTATCCATCCAGCTTCAGAACAATATTCTTTGTGAGGAAAAAAATGGCATAATGATTTTGTCGGGAAATGTTACCATCATTAGCCTGGTGTGAGACATGAACTTCAAGTCAGTGACCAAATACACACTACAGTGCTAATGTTGACTCCTGGTCCTCTATGATCTTCAGCCTTGAATATCCAATGTGAATGTTCGGATCTGTTCAGCCTTCTCGTTTTGGCTTCAAACTCTGACATTCGTTATTATGAAGCCAAGGTTTGTGCTTTCATCTTCTTGGCTTTAATGGAGTAACTATGGCTTATGTGTTGAAGACTAGACATGCTAGCTTTATCAGTAATTAAATGGGCAAAGAAGGCTTATTAATGGTTCTTGAGACATAAGTGCTATTTTTGCCTAAATATATAGCACTATAATTGCATATTTCCAGAGGAAAACAGTAGTCGCTTTCAGACTTTTCAAAGGAATTGTCAATTGTGTTTCGCTTAAGTGCTGGCTTCAAATGAAACAGATACAAATTAGTCAACAGTTCATATAGAGAAACAGTATAGAGCTATAAAATGAATGTGGATAATGGCTCCATTCATTTGACTCATAATATATTTTGACTGCAGACAGACAAATCTGGACACATTTGAGGCATTGTTGAATTGGTATTTGTCTCAGGAGAAACATCTGAGGAGTTACAGGCAAATGTTTCAATTCCTTTGTTAATGAGAGCTTGTTTATAATTGCTCTCGCTTATAAGTTCTACAAATATGGAATCATTGCAAATGATAACTAGTTTTTGCATGCAAGTTTTTGGGTCTTTGTATCATGCAATTTCCTTCCAATATCTATGAAACTGTATGAAATACACCTCAGGGAGCAGATGAAGTAACTTCCTTTGCATAACAACTGCAAACAAGACGGGAAGCAATGATATTAAAATTGCACGCTGATAAATTGCAATAGGGTCGTTTCGTGTCAAATCAACCAAATTTCAAAAACTTCCAAGGAAGAAAGAGACACATGTATAGTGATGAAAGCCAAAATATTAAATGTCATTGATGAATATTTACTGAGTAATCCACTATTTTGTAGAGGGAGGTCAAAATGGCAATTTTCACCTGAAATTCAGAGTCAAGTAATGACTTCAGAAAGATGGCAGCATCACAATGTTATTTTTTTTACACAGAGATTGGTAGTTCTTTGCGTAAAGTCTATTAACTTTGTTGCATTATGTGCCAATGGTGACCATTCAAAAATGGGGAAACAGCACTTTTCAAGTTTTTCTCCAGAGTTTGCATGCCTGTAACTCAAGATGTATTTAAGATATCCTAATGCCCTTTTAGATATTGCAACTTAACAAACTTTCCTTTTGGCATGTTTATTTTTAATGCCCTATGAGATTCAGTTCTAGAGATAATGGAATTTAAATATGGCTCCAGGAGTAAATCTTTAAAATTTCTACATTTTCAGTGGTCAAAAACCAAATGTGGATCAGTTTGCAGAAACATGAGACTTCTTTTCTTTTAAAGAGGAATGTCTGAAGAACAAATAATGTTAAAACTAGAAATGTATCACATTTCTTTCTGTCAAGACAACTGCATTGAAAATATCAGTGCCATAAATATTCTTTTTCCAAAGTTTGCATGCCTATAACTCAAGAAGTATTACAGACAATATTGCAATATGCTTTTAGCTTGTAGTTCTTCGTTAACTTTTCTTTTGGAATCTTCATTTTCAAGGCCCTACATCAGGGGTCACCAAACTTGTACCTGGAGGACCTGCAGAGTTTACCTCCAACTTTCCTCAACACACCTGCCTGGATGTTTCAAGTATACCTATTAAGACCTTGATTAGCTGGTTCAGGTGTGTTTGATTAGGTTTGGAGCTAAACTCTGCAGAGACACCAGCCCTCCAGGACCGGGTCTGGTGATCCCTGCCCTACATCATTCAGTCCCAGAGATACGGAGATCTCAGTGAGGCTCCATTTTCAGATTGTTGAATTTTACCCATTTTCAGTGGCTGAAAACCAAATGTTGCTCACTTTGTATGCAGCCAATGCTTATTTTATTTAAAAAACAATGTCCGAAGAAGAAATAATGTTGAAATTAGAATTGTATCTTGTTTCCCTCTATCAAAACAATTGCATTGAATATACCAGTTTGACTCTCAAATATTTTTTTTCCAAAATTTGTGTGCCTGTAACTTAAGAAGTATTAAAGTTCTTAATATCATTTTAGGTTCTAAGAAACCTTTCTTCTGGAATCTACATTTTTAAGGCCCTGTATAGCTTAATCCAAGAGATACCGAGATCTTAGCACGGCTCCAAATTTAGTATCCAACAATCATATCTCTGGGACTAAATGATGCTTTGAAAATTAAGTTTCCAAAAGAAAAGTTTATTACCAACTAGAATCTAAAATCATATTGCAATATCTTTATTACTTTATGAGTTATAGGCATGCAAACCTTGGAAAAAAAAGAGCATTTATGGCACTCAGACGGGTATGTTCAATGCAGTTGTCTTGACAGAAAGAAACAAGATACATCTCTAGTTTCAACATTATTTGTTCTTCAAGACACTCCTCTTTAAAAGAAAAGTATCATCATATTTTTCAAACTGACTCACATTTGGTTTTTGACCACTGAAAATGTGTACATTTTAATGATTTACTCCTGGAGCCATATTGAAATTTCAATTTCTCTGGAACTGAATCTCATAGGGCATTAAAAATAAACATGCCAAAAAGAAATGTTGTTAAGACCCAATATCTAAAAGGGCATTAAGATATCTTTAATACTTCTTGAGTTACAGGCATGCAATCTTTGGAGGAAAATGCTGCTTCCCCATTTTTGAATGGTCACCATTGGCACATAATTCAACAAAGATTGCTAAAGTCAACAGATTTTACTAAGAGAACTATTAATCTCTGTGTAAAAATAAAATAATGATGCTGCTATTGTTCTGAATTAATTTTTACCCCCCTGTAACTTGACTCTTAATCTAAGGTTTAAAATGAAAAAAAAAAAAAAAAAAAAAAAGTTGCATTTTTCAAAGATCACATTTAAAAGTGTTATTAAAGGTTAACTTAAAGTATGCATTAGATGGAAACAAAAGCAATCAATATGAAAAAAAAAGAACAAATGACCAAAAAATTACTGTAAATATCTAAAATTATCTGATATTTAAACAATATATTGTGCATCAAGATCAATATAGAAACAAGAAGAAACAAGATCAATATCTATTCAGACCATGAACTGCATTTGTCTTTTGTGTACACCTTAAAAATGTACAATAAAACATGTCCTTCGTTTTGTGGCTCAAACGTTTACCGTCGACTCACTATGGCATTTCTTTTGAAACTGCAGGATTTGGTTGAAGTTTGTTTGATATCCAAGGCCTGATGTCTGATATTACCCAATGATTAGAAGAAACTTCCTTCAGATGGCTTAGAGGCACCATGACATGTCAAAAAAAAAATTATCCCACAATAAGCCCATTTCTAGCTCTCAAAACATCATTACAACAGACATAATGCTGCATATTCGCTTTGTCGGTTGTCTTAAAGAACAGTTTAATCGCAGTTAAGCATTTAAGTTTTACCACAATTAAAGTCTGAACTAAAATATCTTTAAAAAACTCGAGACATTTGATAAGTGAACACTCTAGATAGATTTTCATAGAGAATTGCAAACCTAACTGTAATAAGATCAAACATATATCATAATGTAACTCAATATTTAAATACGTAAATCCCAATGATGAATGATAATTCTTAGGACAGAACTACTCCTAAAATTAAATCCTGTTTAAACTTCAGAAACGTATTAATGTAACATTTCTTCTAATTTTGGCAGAGGGCACTTAATGATATAATGAAAAATCTTAATCACATTCTCATTTTTTGATAGGACATGCAGCCTGGTACAAAACAATATGACAGGGCTCAGCAATTACAATATTTTTTCCATCCATTCCAACTGAAGCTTCTAAGACTATCACAAGTCATTCTCACAATTTCAACAAAATCTCAATGTCAGCCAGCCAGATAATGTTACCACTGCGACACATTTAGATCAGCAGACATTGCAAAACATCAGTGCAAAAACATCCGAGAAAAACAAATGTTATGTTTGCAAGGCATAAAACTGCAAGGCAAAAATGATTCACAAATGCAATAATACTGGAAATAAAAGCACTGGAGCGACAGAACAAATAACACCTCAAAGTCATGCCAACTGGGCCATACTTCTCAAACAACAGCAAATCAGTCTAAGAAATCTAAAACTATCAACACAATATAAAAATAAATATAACTATGTAGTTAGCTCGCTGGCTTGTAACATTTCAAAATAAGGTAGCTACTTACATATACAATTTTTTTGGATCTTTCAATGTATGTAATGTAACATCCTGTATTTTGACTCAGCCACCTAGCTAATTAGCTAGCTAACTACTTGCTAAGAAAGAATGGGAACACAATCCTAAAGTTAAATAATGACAAGATCATAACTCACTTGACTTTGTTGTGCATTGTATGTACTCCAGATTATATTGTCATATTGCAATATACAATCCTTCCTTTTCTCTTTTCAAAACATGTTTGGTTTTCCAATTGCTGCAGGTGAGGAAATGCTGTGAGTGGTGATAAAGTCAGCCAATCAGAATTCAGCCCCTCATCTCTGATTGGCTGAAAGTATGGCATACTTTTGGACTGTGCCTAACAGTCAAGTCAAGTTTGGTTTTGCTGGTTAACATGGTTAACTAGTTAACATGGCCTATTTACATGCATTTTCCTAGTCAATATCACATGTGTCAAGTATGGAAGCCTGTTTCCACCATGGAATAATAATAATAATAATAATAATAATAATAATAATTAAATAAATAAAAAAAAAAATCGCAATTATTACTTTTTATTTAACTTTATTTGTTTACAATTCTGAAAAAAATGGCAAGATATTGACTTGCAGTTATGAGCAAAAAACAGTCAGAATTTGTAGATGAACTCATAAGCGTGAGACATAAACTTTCAGTTAAAAAGTTACAAAAAATGCAAGATATAAATTTAGAATTCTGAGTTTATATTTCTAAATTCTGACTTTGTATCTCACAATTCAGACTTTTTCCCTTAGAATTTTGAGTTTATATTTCTCTACAGTTCTGACTTTTTCATACAACTGCAAGTTTATATCTCAGTTCTGAATTTATGACTTAATTTTGACTTTGTATCTCACAAGACTTTATATCTTATAAAGTTTATAACTTTATATCTTACAATTTATATATCTCGCAATTCTGAATTTACATCTGGCAGTTTATATCTTGCAATTTGGAATTCATGACTCTCAATTCTGATTTTATATCTTGCAATTCTGACTATTTATATCATGCAATTCTGATATTTTTCTCAGAATTGCATGTTTATAGGCACATCTTGCAAAGTGTATATCTTACAATGCTGACTCGAAACTTTATACCTCTCAATTCTGAATTTATGACTCTCAATTTTGACTTTGTATCTCACACTTTTCTTACACTTTTTTGACTTTTTTCCCCCAGAATTGTGAATTTTTATCTTGCAATTCTGACTTTTTTCTTTATAATTGCACAATTCTAAATTTATTACTCTCAGTTCTGACTTTGTATCTCACAATTGACTTTTTCCCCTCAGAACTGGGTTTTTTTGTCTTGCAATTCTGACTTAATATCTGACTTTTTTCCCTTTTATATTTAGAATTGCAAGATTATATCATGCAATTCTGAATTCATGACTCTCAATTCTGACATTATCTTGCTTTTCTGAGTCTATTTCTGAGACTGTTTTTTAAAATTTTTTTTTAATACTGTGGCTGAAACGGGCTTCCACATTAAAGCCATGCTGTTGGCTACAATGACAAAATCCAGGTCACTTGAACCATCAGACCACATGCAGGTTTTGCAGGATATGGCCAGGTGGCAGACGCATCAGGTGACCCGACGTCGCCCCTTGTACTCTCAGGCTTTGGCTCATAATGAGCTAATAATGCATCCCCCAGAGCGGACGCAGCTTTTCAGCGCACGCATTTCAATAAATAACAGTTTACACCGTGCTTTTATGTCCATAAAAAATTGCTGGCGGAGGTCAAACAAACAGCAGAACAAATAGCGCATTCATCATTATCAGTGGATAATCCGGTGGGCTGCACCACCAGCTACTGGCGCACATGCACGGAAATGTACAAATACACAACCAAAACATTTTGCCTGGAAATTGCTCTTTGAGTTTGAATTATAAGACAGATGAGTTTGGCCTCAAGTCTGTGTCTGATATAGAAAAACATTCATCAAAGGAAGACCGGGGAAACGGCATCTATTATGGCGCAATAGACTTCTGCGAAGTTCGCTCCCACTCCTAGTTCTACTTTCTTCCGAAGATCATATAAATCTTGCATGTCATTGCATCATAAGAACAAACATCACAGAGCGTAACCGTAAGCGACATTTATATTCAAATCCAAAAATAATCTCCTGAGGTAAAACAAGGGAACTTGGACTGAGGCGCAATTGTGAGTCTTTTTAAAACATTTTACCACACATCCCACAGTCAAATTCAATAAGCAATCAGTTAGTCACTTAGTCGATACAAAAGAGGCCGAGTAACTTTTATATCAAATTAACAATTAAAAAGCGAGAAAAAAATCATTAATTTGTAAACAGTTTTATCGACCGGCATTTCAGAGGCTATCATGAACTATTTAAGATTGTATGTCTCCAGCTCCGCAAATAAAACAGTGCTTGCGCACGAGCGTAAACAAAATATAACTCTACGTTCCTAATGTGATTGAAACCCACAAGTTAAATTTTCCAATCTGAGTAGATTAATCCGTGTGATACGCTGGATCAGGAAGAATTACTGCAAGAGTGATTTGATTATGGTAAGGGAAAAGAAATGAAAATCTGACATTGTTTATTGATATGCCTATGATATTTATGAGGCTCCATAAATAAAGCATAGGAATCATGCCAGGACAGATGCAGCCATAGAAAGTGATGAGAAATGTGCCCCACCTGCTCACCGCTGTCCTCATCACACATTAATTGCACGATCCAGAACTATATATGCAGTCCCACTCTTCCTAAAGTAGTTTGACAGGTAAGCACGGGTGAGTTGAGGCTGCTCCAGACGTTGCATGAGTGATCGAATTCAATCGCTTTAAAAGTCTAATGCAACCAGGAACATGACCGGACGGATTCTATCCACGTTTGACAAAAGTGTACATTTTAATGCATTTTCTGTCAATGTTTTCTGTAAATGATTTGTATCTGTAAATGCAGTCCGTCTATGTCCAGATACAATACAACCATTAAAGCTGCAAGCAGCATTGAAAGGGCCCTTGCACCCGGGAATGTGAGCAATATTCATTTAAAGTGGTAAATGTAGAAGGAATATGTCAAATGACTCTTAGGCCAGGACTTATATTGAACATGTGAAGTTTGGGGCAGATTGGACATTGTATGTCTGAGTTACATCAACTTCCACTCCCATGGCGAAACATCGAACTTTGTCACTCCGTCATGGACACGCCCTTTAATGAAAACTCAAGATCTTTGCGATTTAACATCACAAAGGCCATTAGATTAGACTGACCAATTATAATGCTGATGTCATCTCTATGAGAAGTTTGTTAGAGCATAAAACAAAGCCGTCACAAAGGGCTATAGATTACACTGACCAAATTTGGTGTTGATCTGTTTAAAGCTCTAGGAGGAGTTGGTTTAAATAGAACGCCTGAAAATGGCATAAACGGCACAAAATGTTGCTTGAGGAGCACTTTGTTGAAATTTTATAGGTGGCGCTATCAAGCCATTTTGACACACCCACTTATGAAACCCATGTTAGATGTACATTTTCACCACTTTTGGAGCATTTGCAACGTTTTATGAGTTTTTGAGCATGTTTAGGTCCTCAAAAATGTGATTCATTTTGGGGAAGAAAAATAAGAAACTCAGCAATTCCAATAGGGTCCTTGCATTATCTGTGCTCAGGCCCTAATTAAAGCAAGCAGCATTGAAAGGGCTCTTGCACCTGGGCTCATCGCCACGCGGTGGCTTTAAGAAAACAGCAATATGTATTTAAAGTGGTAAATATAGGAGGTATATGTCAAAATCATTTATATGTGCCAAACTTCCTGCTGCCAGCAGGTGGTGCTATGACTATAACAAAATATGGGCATGGGCATGTGAAGTTTGACAGGCAGCCACGGACACACCCTTCAACGAAATCTCAAGACCTTCGCAATTTAACCTCACAAAAGGCTTTAGATTAGACTGACCAAATTTGGTGTTGATCTGACTAAATCTCTAGGAGGAGTTCGTTTTAATACCTCGCCTGAAAATGGCAAAAACGGCACAAAACTTGCTGGGAAAATTCGAAATAACAGACTTCCTGTTGGGTTTCAGACTTCATATCGAGAGACTTTTTTTGGTAGCTAGTGGTGTGTTACGGGTGTCTACCAAATTTCATACATGTATGTGAAACATACATAGCTCAAATGGCACTTTGTTGAAATTTTATAGGTGGTGGTATTGAGCCAATGTGCCACACCCCCTCATGAAACCCATATCAGATATACATTTTCACCACTTTTGGTATGTGTGCAAAGTGAGTTTTCGAGCATGTTTAGGTCCTCAAAAATGTGATTCATTTTGGAGAAAAAAAAGAGAAGAAACTGAGCAATTCCAATAGGGTCCTCGCATGTTTTGTGCTCGGGCCCTAATTAAAGCTACAAGCAGCATTGAAAGGGCCCTTGCACCCGGGCTCACCGCCACCCGGGGGCTTTAGGAAAACAGCGATATGCATTCGAATAGGTAAACATAGGAGGTATATGTCAAATATGTGCCAAACGTCCTGCTGCCAGCTGGTGGTGCTATGACTGTAACTAAATATTGTCTAGTAGAAGTCTTCAAGCCAGGACTTTCATCAAACATATGAAGTTTGGTGTGGATTGAATATGGTGTGTTTGAGTTAGCGTAAACCATGACATATCCTGCTGCCAACAGGTGGCGCTTTAATTGAATATTCTGAATATTGGCCTTTAGATGTCTTCAGGCCAGGACGTCTTCAGGTCAGTTTCATGAGGCCATCAAAAATGCCGTTCATTTTGGAAAAGAAGAAACTGAGCAATTCCAATAGGATCCTCGCACCTTTTAGTGCCTGGGCCCTACAAAGGCCCATATTAATGCTACAGTACAAGTAAAGGACAGTGTGGAAGACAGAAAGGTCAAAGCATAATGGATGAATTCATATGCACACATTCTATAACTAGTTTAACCTGACAAATGAAATAATAGTCAGAAAAATATATATTTTTAAACATTTAAACAAAACATTAAAACATACAAAATTTGACATAGGCTCAAACTAAGTAAATATATGCAAATTGGTGCAGATGCTTATATTTATATGAAAAAAAAGAAATTCTGACAGCTTGGAAATCAATGAGATCTTTATAAAAGTATAGCAGGTACTTGCATAAAATTATATAAATATCAGTTGTCACTCTATATCTCCCATTAATATGTCTTAGTAAGATGATATTTAAATTCTTTCTTTTATAATCAAAGCTCTATTGTTTCAAAATAAATAATGCCAAGCAACACAATGATGACTGAGATGAACAAATAAACATTTGGAAAAGCAAGTAAACCTAAGTTCAGTCCAGTAAGTGTTCATCCTAAAATATAACTACAATATCAAAGGTATTGTATGTTTACTTAATCAAAATTAGAAAAGATTTGACAGCAAATAGACATGTGAACCACAAGCTGATACTAAAAGGCTTTCTGCTAGCCAAAAAAAGTCTAAACTATCAATCAGACAACAGAGAGCATGCAATAGATTGTGTACAACAGGTTTTTCAGCAGAGTTTTGAAAAATTTGCATATGAGACGATACAGTAGACTTTATAGAGTTGGGTTTACTGAGAGTGAGTTCAGTTGAATCTGTGCTGTATGAAGTGAACTGTGAATGCCATTAGTTGTCTGTCACATCATTGACATACGTATGCTTTGCGAGTTATTTTCTTGCTGTCAATCACTAATGTTAGAGCTGTCAAGCTCTCTCAGGTGATGATAATAGAAAAAAAGAAGTACTGTGTGATTGCAGAGTGAGACAAAACTCCTTAAATGTTTGAGGAGAAAAAAGGAAAAAAAAAAAATGGACTGGAGTTTGGCTGCACATCTGAGAGGATGAAAACAGCAGGAGGTGCCCCAAATAATTCAGGACACAAATTAAATCCTTAGAAATGAGATATAAACAGTGTTACTATTTTATCGTTATTGCTTGTTGAAAATTACCTTATTTTAGTCAATATTTCGTTATGCCAAGTTCATTTTAGTCTGACTGAGATGGCATGCAACTTTAGTTGACAAAAATAATACTCAGCTTGACAGTAATATGCAAAATGATGGAATAGTGTGCCAAACACATAAACACATGAAAATACATTTTCAAACATTGAAAAACATATACATTTATTCAGTTAAATGTACATGGGAGATACAATTTATCAACGTATGTGACCCTGGAAAACAAAACCAGTCTTAAGTAGCAGGGCTATATTTGTAGCAATAGCCAATAATACATTGTATGGGTCAAAATGATCATTTTTCCTTTATGCTCAAAATCATTAGAATATTAAGTGAAGATCATGTTCCATGAAGATATTTTGCAAATTTCCTACTGTAAATATATCAAAACTTAATTTTTGATTAGTAATATGCATTGCTAAGAACTTCATTTGGACAACTTTAAAGGCGATTTTCTCAATATTTAGATTTTTTTGCACCCTCAGATTCCAGATTTTCATATAGTTGTAACCTAACAAACCATACATCAATGGAACGCTTATTCAGCTTTCAGATGATACATAAATCTTAATTTAAAAAAACTGATCCTGATGACTGGTTTTGTGGTCCAGGGTCCCATATATAGTATGACATGTGAAAAACATCCCAGCTGTGAAAGCTAATCCTATGTTCATGTTGCGAATTTTATTATGTTTCTGTGTTTTAGACCATTTATGATATTGCATGCAAATGTTGAAGGTTAATAAATGCTTTGCAAGTACAGCGGTATGCGAAAGTTTGGGAACCCCTTGCAGAATCTGTGAAAATGTGAATAATTTTTACAAAATAAGAGAGATCATAAAAAATGCATGTCATTTTTTATTAAGTACTGTCCTGAGTAAGATATTTTACACAAAAGATGTTTACATATAGTCCACAGGACAAAAATATCTGAAATTATTAAAATAACCCCCTTCAAAAGTTTGGGAACCCTTGGTATGCCACTGTATTTTTTATAGTTAGTTCATGTTAACTAATGTTGTTAACTAATGTGAGCAAATGAAACATTGTAAAGTGTTACCAGTATTCACAAGATATTATCAATTCAAACAATGATATTAGCATTATCATTATTATTTTTTGTCATATTTTAATGGTAACACTTTACAATAAGATTTAATTTGCTAAAATTAGTTAACTACATTAGAACATTAGTTCACATGGACTAACAATGAAAAATTCATAATTTATTCATATTAGTCAATTAGTATGAATGTTAATATCAACATTTACCAATACATTTTTGAATGTATGTTAACATTAGTTAATGTACTGAAAACCAGTCAGTATCTGGTGTGACCACCATTTGCCTCACGCAGTGCAACACATCTCCTTCACATAGAGTTGATCAGGTTGTTGATTGTGGCCTGTGGAATGTTGGTCCACTCCTCCTCAATGGCTGTGGGAAGTTGCTGGATATTGGCAGGAACTGGAACATGCTGTCGTATACGCCAATCCAGAGCATCCCAAACATGCTCAGTGGGTGACATGTCCGGTGAGTATGCTGGCCATGCAAGAACTGGGATGTTTTCAGCTTCCAGGAATTGTGTACAGATCCTTGCAACATGGGGCCATGCATTATCATGCTGCAACATGAGGTGATGGTCGTGGATGAATGGCACAACAATGGGCCTCGGGATCTCATCACGGTATCTCAGTGCATTTAAAATGCCATCAATAAAATGCACCTGTGTTTGTTGTCCATAACATACGCCTGCCCATACCATAACTCCACTGCCACCATGGGCCACTCGATCCACAACGCTGACATCTGCAAACCGCTCACCCACACAACGCCATACACACTGTCTGCCATCTGCCCTGTACAGTGAAAACCGGGATTCATCTGTGAAGAGAACACGTCTCCAAAGTGCCAGATGCCATCAAATGTGAGCATTTGCCCACCTAAGTCGGTTACGACGACGAACTGCAGATTTACAGGTTTACAGGTTTAGACAGATCTGTGAACAATATTTGAGAGAAATAGGCCTTTTGTGTACATAGAAAAAGTCTTAGATCTTTGAGTTCAGCTCATGAAAAATGGGGGCAAAAACAAAAGTGTTGCGTTTATAATTTTGGTCAGTGTGATAGTGCTATCAGTCGATTACATTTTTAAATCTAATTAATTACATGATGTGTTGATTAATTAATCTAATTAATTGCAAAATAAATTTGACTGTGAAAGAACTTGTGATGAACTTGTGATGCAAAACCCTAAACACAAGAAAGCAAAAGTTAAGCACAACTGCAACACGGCTGTCATTGTTTACACACAATAATTTAAAATTCTTCACATTTGTTTCAAAATAGGAGTAATTCTGTGTTTTTTTGTTTTGTTTTGTTTTGTTTTTTGTAACTACATGCACTGGGCACTGTGTTCTCCATTATTTGACGTAGTGTCCAATCAATGATCTGTAGTGAGTATAGTATTGACTAATGTGTGAATGATTTGAAAGCTTTGTTTGATTTTGAGTACAGGTGAAATGGTTTTGAAGCGATTGTTTGATTTTGCCAGTAGAGTCAGGGGTTAAGTGAAGTTAATTTGAATATTTGGATTTGTGTTTAAGGTTTTGAGAAAATCAGTGATGGTTTAAAAAAAAATGCGTTTTAGCAATTCAGAAAAACTGTAATCAAATGTGGTATTTGTTAATATCAATGCACCGCAAACTAACATTAACAAATATAAATAAAATATTCTTATTGCTCATTGATAGTTCATGTTAGTTAACATCAGCAGTTTAATTAAAATCAACATTAGGTTTGCTGATCCAGGAACATGTCCTACTTGCCTCGTTGTATGTGCCTAAGGTCACAATGACTTTATTTCTACTTGTGTCCCATATTCCTCACTGTTTTATGTTCCATAATTGGAAGAAGTACGAAAGTATGCTCTGCTCCAGCATAAGCAATCTCCACACTCAGAGAGAGAGAGAGAAAGCAAGAGCGAGCTGGAAAGTGTCTCTTGGGAGAAGGCGACAACCAGCTGTGCGCTACATAATGGTGGAGAGCAGTTTCCGACTCCCACAATTAACACTGTTTAATTAAGGTGGGCCGCTCCTGCAGTCTGAGGAGGGTGCCATTAGTAGGGTGGAGAGGAGAGGACTCAGGAGAGACAGAGCTGAGAGCGGAAACCATCTGCTGTGTTGGTTTCGCTGGAGCTCAGAGAAAGCTTTCAGTGCCGATTGAGTTTTTTACTTTTCTTTTGGTACTGTACGAAACCGTAGAGCAGGATTAGAAACACTTTCACTGTGTTTGCACTCATTTTCTTGGCCGTTCACATGGCTTTATCATTAGCGAGAAAGTGTTATGAGACGAGTGTTTTTTATATCCCGCTAATTTGTCACCTGATGGTATATAAGGTAATTGGAACGCGCGAGGGAATATTTGCAGGAGCTAGAGACAGGCTTCAAGCATGTTTGCGCCGAGTAAACAGGAGTATGCTAAAGATTTAATAGCTTAAAGATCGTCTGGAGTTGAAGACTTAGAGGAGGTGTTAGAGTAAATGGATAATTGGCTGGAAACACAAAGGCTGTAGATCTTACAGTGGCAGATTTTTGATTATCGCTATAAATTCTCGTTGCACTGTATTCTGGCCAAAATACGCCCGGTTGGACAGAAAAAGACTTTAATGACATGGAAAGCATCCAGTTGCGGTTCGCAGGAACCTTGTATAAAAAGATCCACATGGCAACCTGTTTCCATATTTTCTGACCAATGAAATGCACTGATTAATTAATGGCCAGTGAAGATTTTGGCATGGGGTTTGTAGTCATATGTGATGCCAAAATGAGAATTTGCTATTTAAAAAAAAAAAAAAAAAAAGAAGAAAGAAGAATGTGTGTGTATATTTGTGAGCTTGGTATACCACTTTATAAATATATATTAAGCAGACCAACCACCCAAAATAATAGAGAACTAAGCGTAATGTCATGCAATAAATAAATAAAATACATAAATAAATTACTTAATAAATAAATAATAAAATATTTTTTAGGAAACACTAAAATCGGAAAAATAAAATAACCATGATAAACACCCCCCTCCCCCAAAAAAATAAATACATACATAAATTAAGGTATAGTTAGTAAAGTGCTATTTTATCAATGACAATATAATAGTTATATTTTTTATTTTATTTTAATTTACGTTAAAGTTTAGTGATTTTGTCATTTCTGTCAATTTTTTTTGTATCTATAGTTTATTATTCAATTTCAATTCAGTTTTAGTTTTAGTTATTTTAGTAAATCAAGTTAATTAACTACATTAAAATAATAAATAATGGCATTCCAACTAGCTGACATAAAGTTTCTAGCTTTTTTACTTCAATGAATGAAAATGTTTATTATTATTAATATTATTATTTTTATTGTTGAGAAAAAGTACAGAAAGTACAACAAAATAAATAATGAAAATAAATTAATTAATTAAATTGTGTGTGTGTGTGTGTGTATATATATATATATATATATATATATATATTATTTAAGCATCTAATTATTAAACTAATGCATCTATAGCTAACTAAAATAACCCTGATTGTATGCTTTTATTTTACTTTAAAACAGAGAAATGCAAATTGTTCTAAATATCATGTTTCACAAAAGGAAAAAATATGTTAAGATGAGAAAAAAAAAGGACAAAAAAAAGTACAAACGTACAAAAAAAAAAAAAAAAAAATACTCCCCAAAAATACTATATTTTAGAAAACACTGTGATTCAAACAACATTAGGCCCCACTGACTATCATTGTATGGAAACCCATACAGATTTGCAATGACATTGAAAGTAAATGTTTTAGTGTGTGTACACATAACCATGCAGCAGATACTGTAGTGTAGCTCCCCTTCAAAAATCTTCCCATCAAAAGCTAGAAAGCTCAGATCATTTCAGTACTATTTCCCAGCTGAAACCAGTTCCTTCCTTCACTTCACTTTGCAGTGAACACAATGTATTTTTTATGACACTCACTGTTTTACTCCGTCTTTGGTGGGTCACTTCAGGTGATGGTTTAAAGTAAGAACAGCAGGCTGTCGTCTCTAGAAGGGCAACTAGGACACGGGCACGTTATTACGGAGAGCTGCCGGGTTGAAGGAGGACTGTCACGTAAATGTTTGAGAATGATGACAAAAATGAGCCTATTCATCAAAATCTGACATACCTTTCCCCTTATTATCAAGCCCCGCTCTGCCCACGCCAATCACTCGCTGAAGGCAATTGAAATGTCTTTTGTCCTAATCAGGCTCATTTCAGATACAAACCAAAGGCGGTGGGTATTAACATTCATTTTCCCTCCGGCGTCCCAGTTTCAGAACATAAATGTGTTAGATGGCTTGATTGAGCCAGACAATGAATTTTCATCTGCTGCTGGTTGACGTGTAATTTTGCTTTTTTATCTTCCCTTGTTCAATTACATTCATAACTAGTTCAAGACATCATCTTGACCAGTATGGATTGATATGATCAAGTGACTGTTACACAAAGGGCGTATCAAGGTCAACATGCTCATTTTCTGTATATCAGATCTGTGGATCCATACTGAATAACATGCGTCTTGCATGAGCTGGATGTCTGAAGCTATTGATCCAAGTAAATGTAGCGTAGTAGAAGCTGAATTATTGTGTATGAATGGTTAGATTCAATGAACCGGCTTCACAGGTTCATTTAAGTCATCACTCAATACTGTTCACATATGAACGTCTGTGACAATAGTGGCACCAAAAGCAATCGCAATCTATAGTCTGTCACAGACTGGAAAGCATAAGTGCGTAATATTTTGTTCATTGCTTGCTTATTTGTTGGTGACATAAAACTAATCTCTGAAAAGTTTTAAAATAATTCATACATTTATATAATATAAAAAGGATTCCAACATTTTAATGCTTTTACATTCCCCTTAAGTATTCATTATTTTCAGGCCAAAAAAAAAAAAAAATTTTAGGAAGCCATATTTAGGGTGTACTATCTCAAGATTTTTGACTGCTGGCCTCGTAGGAATTGGTAGATACATAGACAAATTTATTCCCTTCAAGTTCAAATGATTCAGCATTTCCTCAGAGTACAAATATTTTACTAATTGCCCCTAAAGTTGGATATGTGGGTGGTTTTGGGGACTTAATTAGATACATTAAAATTCCAAATGTGTTTTGATCCTAAAACATGGGCTTTGACTGACTTTGTCAATTTTGTATAAATATGTACAGTATGCATGTGAGCTTGTTATTATCTGCAACAAATAATGCTGATCAATGTCTTGATTTGAATAAATGAATGAATGAACAAAACCAAGTCATCAATTTAAATGAATAAATGAGTGAATTAATGAGTGTGAGTGAATGAATAAATGATTGAGTGAGTGTAAGTGAGAGTGTGAATGAATGAATAAAGGAGTGTGAGTGAATGAATGAATGAATGAGTGAATAAATGAGTGAGTGAGTGAGAGAATAAATGAATGAATGGATGAATAAGTGAGTGAGTGAATGTATAAATGATTGAGTGAGTGTAAAAGAATAAATAAGTGAGTGAGTGAAAGTGAATGGATGAATAAATGAAGGAGTGTGAGTGAATGAATTAAGTAAATGAACGAATAAATGAGTGAGTGGACAACTGAGTGAATTAATAAATAAGTGAGTGAGTGAGTGAATGTAACTGAATGAATAAATAAATGAAAAATGAAAAAGTGAGTGAGTGAATGAATAATTGTGAGTGAGTGAATGAATGAGTGAGTGACTGAGTAATTGAATGAAAATAAGTGAGTCAGTGAATGAGTGAGTGTAAGTAAATGAATTAATAAGTAAGTGAATGAATGAATAAGTGAGTGAGAGTGAATGAATGAACAAATGAGTGAACTGAATAACTGAATGAACATAACTGAAGGAATGAATAAATGAATAAAATGAGTGAGAGAGTGAGAGTGAATGAATGAGTATGTGTAAGTGAGTGAGTGAGTGAATGAATGAAAGTGAGTGAGTGAATGAATGAGTAATTGTGTGAGTGAATGAATGAGTGAATAAGAGAGTGAATAAATAAGTAAATGTGTTAGTGAGTGAATAAATAACTGAGTGAGTGTGAGTGAATGAATGAATAAATGAGTAAGTGTGAGTGAATTAATTAATAAATGAGTAAATGAATGAATAAATGAGTGAGTGGACAACTGAGTGAGTGAATGTAAATGAATGAATAAATGAAAGAGTGAGTGAATAATTGTGAGTCAGTGAGTGAATTAATTAATGAGTGACTGAGTGACTGAGTAATTGAATGAAAATGAGTGAGACAGTGAATGAGTGAGTGTGAGTGAATTAATAAGTGAGTAAAAGAATGAATGAATAATTGAGTGTAAGTGAATGAGTGAACTGAATAACTGAGTGAGTAAATTAACAAGGGAATGAATAAATGAATCAATGAAAAAATGAACGAGTATGTGTAAGAGTGAGTGAATTAATGAATAATAGTGTGAGTGAATGAATGAATAAATGAGTGAGTGTGAGTAAGTGAATAAATGAGTGAATAAGAGTGAGTGAATAAATAAGTAGTGTTAGTGAGTGAATGAATAAGTGAGTGAGTGAATGAGTGAGTGAATGAGTGAGTGAATGAATGAATAAATGATTGAGTGCGTGTAAGTGGGAGTGTGAGTGAATAAACGAGTGAGTGAATAAATGAATTAATTAAATGATTGAGAGTAAGTGAATGATAAATACGTGAGTGAGTGAATAAATGAGTAAATGAATGAATAAATGAGTGAGTGGACAACTGAGTGAGTGAATGAATAAATTAATGAATAAATAAGTCAGTGAGTGAATGTAACTGAATGAGTAAATAAAAGAGTGAGTGAGTGAGTGAATGAATGAATAAATTAATTAAAGTGAATGAATAATTGTGAGTGTGAGTGAATGAATGAGTGACTGAGTAATTGAAAATGAGTTAGTCGGTGAATGAGTGAGTGTGAGTGAATGAATTAATAAGTGAATAAGTGAATGAATGAATGAATGATTTTGAGTGAATGAATGAGTAAATGTGACTGAGTGAATGTACAAATTAGTGAACTGAATAACTGAGCGAGTAAATGAACATTAGTGAGGGAATGAATAAATGAATGAATGAAAATGAGTGAGAGGGTGAGTGAATGAACAAGTTTGTGTAAGAGTGAGTGAATGAATGAAAGTGAGTGAGTGAATGAATGAGTAATTGTGTGAGTGAATGAATGATTAAATGAGTGAGTGTGAGTGAGTGAATAAATGAGTGAATAAGAGTGAGTGAGTGAGTGAATGAATAAGTAAATGAGTGTTAGTGAGTGAATGAACAAGTGAGTGAATAATTGATTGACTGAGTAGAGTAAATGACTGAGTGAATGAATAAATGAATGAAAATGAGTGAGTGTGTGTGTCAATGAATGTGTCACGGTTGTGGGAAGGAGCAGGGTTCAAGAGTACCCAAAAGAAGTCTTTATTGTAATCCACAAAATGAAATACAAGAAATCAAGGAGCTGGAGTAACACAACACATTGATACAAATGTTAGCAGACAAAATAACCAGGGGAGAAACAAGGACTTAAATACTAGAGGGGCAATTAGGGAGAACTGAAACAGGTGTGCAGCTAATTAATGAAAAACCATGGAAATAAATGAGGAACTGAATCAACAGACAGGAACACAAGGAGAAACAAAACCAAAACCCAAAGAACACGTGACAGAATGAGTGTGAGTAAATTAATTGAATGAGTAATTGAGTGAGTGAGTGAATGAATGAATGAGTGTGAGTGAATAAATGAGTGCGTGAATGAAAAAATAAATGATAAGCGAGTGAATAACTAAGTGAGTGAGTGAATGAGTGTGAGTAAACAAGAGAGTAAATGAGTGAATGAATGAATAAAAATGAGTGAGAGTGTGCGAGTGAATGTGAGTGTAAATAAATGATTGTACAAATAAATGAATAAATAAGCAAATAAATGAACAAATGGGCAGATCAATATTTCAGGACACCAAAAATAAGAGGGATCAGTGTTTTGTTTTGAATGAATGAACAAACGATGGAAGATTAATATTCCTTAAAGTCTGCATCCACCAACAGTTTAACTCCTAAACAGCGTTTGCTTTGGAAACTGGTTCGAGCAAATCACTAAAAGCAGCCTGTTCAAAATAACAGTTGGTATAGGATGTAACAAATGTAAGATACAACATAAATAGCAGTGTATGACATCTGTGTCACAAAAGATCCATGTCTTTGAGGTCTGAACTTGACATAACGCACCCGCTGAACTTGCATGTCAACACCTCCACGCTCAGAACATCTCCACTCTCACTGCTATTGATTTCTTTCAGCACCTTGTCATTGTTGTTTCTCAGGCTCTGTAGGACACTTCTCAGGGAGCTGTAGGGGAGCATTTGTCTTATTCATGAGAAGCAACCCACATTACTGAGCATTCAGTCTTTACAGCCTCTCTTTGGGTCTCTGTGGTCCTCGTTTCCGACCTACAGAAACTGCTGACCCATCCAGAAATTTGGTAACAGATGCTTCTCCTCGTTCTCCTCTCCAGTGTACCTGCTGCCTGAGTCTGTTTCTTCTACCCCATTGCCCTGGTTCCTCTCTGATTTCCCAGGCCTTGGGTCTGGACATCTGCTATCCGATTCCCAAGCTTCTATAATACATCTGTGTATCGGACACATTAGTCCTTGGTTACAGTAACCTTCAGCTGCATAAAGTGAAGTTCTGGTGACTCACTGGTCAGCTTCAGTAGATACCAAAACTACACTGCTTAGTGAAAAGTCATGGATGACACAGCATCTAGGTTGTGTACTTCCAGAACCCAAATTAATCAGGTCCAAAAGAGATTTTTAATCTCAATGGGCTTCTCCTGGTTAAATAAAGGATAAATAAATAAAAAAATTAAGCAGCCACTAGCTGACCTGTAAAGAATCTGAACAGTCTTTAAATGTCAACATGAAATCAATAGTGACCCTATTTACTCTCTTTATACATTGTACGTCCTATTGTGAAAGATTCTTTGCTAATGTTCAGTTTTTAATTTTTGACTATACAATCTTTCTTCCCCCCACATGGAAATATGTCATGTCATGTTACATATGTAAAACTGGTTGTGAAGGGCATAACTGTTGGGGTTGAAAGACGTCTCTACTGCTCGCCAAGCCTGTACTTATTTGATCAAAAGTACAGCAAAAACAGTAAAATGTTGAAATATTTTACTATTTAAACTAACGGTTTTCTATTTGAATATATTTTAAAATGTAATTTATTCCTGTGATCAAAGCTAACATTTCCAGCACTATTACTCCAGTTTTCATTGTCACGTGATCCTTCAGAAATCTGTTCAAGAATAATTTTTTATTATTATTATCATCAATATTTAATTTTTTCCCCCCCAAGGAATCTTTAATGAATAAAAAGACCCAAATCTGAAATAAAAGGCTTACCATTCAAAAGCTTAGTGTCAGTATAGTTTTTTTTTTAATGATAGAAATTATCACTTTTATTTAGCAAGGATGTTTTAAATTGGTAAAAAAGTGATGATAAAGACATTTATAATGTTACAATAGATTTCTATCTCAGATAAATGTTGTTCTTCTGAACTTTCTATTCATCAAAGAAACCTGAAAAAAATTATACTCAGCTGTTTTCAACATCATAATAATAAAAAAAGTTTTCATGTTTGTTTTAGGTTTTATTAATTTTGTAAAATTTTAATCAATTTAGGTTTTTTGTTTTTTTTTTATTATTCTTTCTCAGTTTAAGTAATTTTAGCAGCTCAACCTGCTGACTAGTTTTATTCTAGTTATTTGCCAAGGCATTTATTTGTTTTAGTTTTTTCAGTTTTTTTTTATAGTATTCTTGGATGAACAGAAATATCAAAAGAAGTATTAATACAATAGCATTTATTTTAAATGTAAGTATTTTAAAACAAAAATGTAAGCAACTGAATAAAGGTATTAAGAAAAAAAGCATTTTATACAGTAGTGTATGACTTAATGACTATAATAACAATTAAAGCAATGATGCTTTTTTTATTTTTTTTTAAATTTGCCTTTCTAGTTCAATCACAACAATCCTCTCTGATTCTCCTCCGTCCTTTCTTGCCATCTCTCCATCTTTATCCTTGAGGAATGAAACTTTAATGGTCTCAGCTGTTGCCAGCTCACACCCCAGCTGTCGCCCCGGTGCAACAAGCCATCCTTAATCATTAAACGACCACAGCTTCCATTTTGTCTCCTTTTGCATGTCTTTGATGTGAGTGAAGGTTCGGTTTAGGTGCCAGCACACATCTGTGCTTGGATCTGCTCGCACCTTTAATACAGGGCCAGGAGTCTGATGGCGACGTGCCGGCCATTTACTTTCTTTGTGCTATTTTTTCATTAGGAAGAATCTCATCCCACAGCAGCATTCTGGCAGACGGGTAAATGAATCAAACTGAAAATCCTGGAAGAGAATAATAGCTTACTGTTTTATAAATGTTAACCAAGATAAATGTTATGGCGAAAGCTGAATTCTAAAATCTAATAATGTTCTGTTTGATCTTGTCCTGTCATAAAATGTCTGTTTTTCTTTTAGGAATTTTTATAGTGTGCTCTTTCAGAAATGTCAGTTTGATCCTTTTGCTCCTTCACCAGAGCTGGTTTGCCTAATATAAGCAAACACACAAAAAAGTTAGCATGGCCTTTTAGACTTATTTAGAATTATTATTTATGTCTTGTCTAATGAACTGTTGTATAAGAGCACTGAATATCAGTCGTGACGTACCACAGATAATGCTCAAATTAAGCTCTTCCCGAGGAACTTTGTACGCCACTGACACATCTCTTCATTTTTTTCAGATCTCTTTGTGTTTAAAGTTGCACGTCTACCTCATGGGGTTGCAGATCCGTCTACCCAGCAGGCGATTGTAAAAAATCTCAGTTTTACATGTTTCGTGCGCCGCTTTCCAATAGCAGGACTCGGCTGAAGATAAAACCACAAGCTATGGTAAATGGGCCAAGGATAAAGACAGAGATAAACTCTATTTGATGACGAAAGCTCCAGATTCCCGCCGAGTCTCCTCATCTTCAGCAGGTGGGCTATTTTTGACTCGGCCCATACTGTTCGGGCTATAAAACACTTCTACGGGAAAAAAAGGAGCACACGGTAAGGCGTAAAGCGAGTAAGTGGATAAACCGTTGGGTGACTGGATATTCTGATGAAGCGTTACTCTCTTGTAAGGGTTAAAGTACTATCAATCATCCACAGCATGCGTTTTATGGTTGGTATTAAGTCATTAAAGGTCAGCATTACGTCATTTGGTTGACACTTTTATCCAGAGTGACTTACAATGCATTCAGGGTTTACATTCTATCAGTTCTTATGATCCCTGGGAATCAAATCCATAGCTTTGGTGTTGCTAGTGACATGCTTTACTGTTACAGTGTTCATAAACAAGTACAGTCAAGTTTGGGGTGGGTAAGATTTTGTAATGGTTTTGAAAAAAAAAAAAAAAAAAAAAAAAATTGTTTGATCAAAAAATACAGTAAAAACAGTAATGTTATGAAAAAGTAGCTGCTTTCTGTTTGAATATATTTTAAAATGTAATTTATTCCTGTGATGAAAAACATAATTACTTCAGTCCTCAGTGTCACATGACACTTTAGAAATCATTCTAATATGCTGATTTGATGCTCAAGAAATATTTCTTATTATTAAAGTTGAAAACATTGTGCCATTTCATATTTTTGTGGAAATGGTACATTTTTCTTCAGGATTAAAAAAAAAAGTAAATAAATAAATAAATAAAAAGAATAGTTTGGGATCAGTTATTTAGTCAGTCTCCTGCTCACCAGGGCTGCATTTATTTGATCAGAAATACAGTAAAAACATAAACAAGTCACATTTTGAAATATTATTACAATTTGAGATAATGATTTACTATTTTAATATACTTTACAATGGAATTTATTTCTGTGATGCAAAGCTGCAATGCAAGAAATATTTGATGCTCAAGAAATATTTCTTATTATTATTAAAGTTGAAAAAAAAAACCTCTGCTGCTTTATATTTTTTTTGTGGAAATTGTTCTTTTTTCTGTTTAAAAAAAAGTAAAAAAAAAAAAGTTTGGGATTATTTATTTATTATTTAAAAATACAGTAAAACCAGTAATATTATGAAAATTTATTACAATTTAAAATAGCTACTTTTTATTTGAATATATTGTAAAATATAATTTATTCCTGTGATGCAGAGCTAAATTTTCAGCATCATTACTCCAGTCTTCAGTATCACATGATCCTGCAGAAATCATTGTAATATGCTGTTTTGATGCTAAAGAAATATTTTGTATTATTATTAAAGTTGAAAACAATTGTGCTGCTTCATATTTTTGTGGAAATGAATACATTCTTCTTCAGGATTAAAAAAAAAAAAAAGAATATTTTGGGATCATTCATTCATTTAGTCTCTTCTGCACACCAGGGCTGCATTTATTTGATCAAAAATACAGTAAAAACAATAATATTGTAAAATATTATTACAATTTAAGATAACCATTTAACCATTTTAATATACTTTAAAATGGAATTTATTTCTGTGATGCAAAGCTGAATTTTTATCAGTCTTCAGTTTCACATGATCCTTCAGAAATCATTGTAATATGTTGATTTATTATCAGTGTTGGAAACAGTTGTGCCTCAAAGACCGAGACAGCCGCCCGCGGCTAAAAATAACTATTGTTCTTACATAACTGTTAATAACTTTTGAACTGCTAATCCAATCTGAATGCTTTAAAAAGTACCGCAAAACTGAGATTCTCCGAGATTGTCTTTCCCATATCACATTTGTCTTATTTGGATATTCGGAGACTCTGTAGTGAAGGTGATTACGTCATCACATTTTCATTGCACTGATTCGTCAGTAGAAGCCAATGCATTTCATTCCTCTGAGCCAAACAGGAACGATTGTTGACGCTTAGCCCCACCCCCGTGCCCAGATTGGTTCAAACTGTAATCTGGTCAAACAATAAACATTCTGAACCACCAATTAGCATGTTTCTTTGGAAATTTGAACAAACTCAAAGTGAAAATAAAATGCATTGTGCGTGCATGAAAACAAACACAAAATAACACATTTGCACGACAGCACTCTCTGAAAAAGTACAGACAAACACACGACAGAGCACTATGACATAAAACAAACCAAAAACAAGGATGAAACAGTGATACATATTGGTTAATGCACTGGAATTTATGTTTTCACATGGCTATGCCCTGTCCCGGTAAAACGCGTAATACAGCCAGCAGATCGATCCATTTGGCTGTTATATTATGTAAATTATTCTTATATAGTTTATAAAGATCATTTGCACTATTTTTTCTGTTGCACTCTGTATATTTTTCTCATTTTGTGAGTAGTTTGTGAATTATTTCCACTGTTTATATATTTATTGCACAAGATCATTTGTGCAATTGTTTTCACTGCTTGCTGCACTGTTTGCGTTTGTTGTTCATACTTTTTTTTTTTTTTACTGTGTTTTGTTATTATGTAACACTGTTTCCATTTACTTTACTTTCTAAACATTTTTGAACACATCTATATTGTCAGTAAACTAAACAGACCTGTTTTTCACTGAAATGTGAAATTATATTTAACAATATAATTATAACAATTATAACGATTATAACAATATTGTAATAAATGGCTATAACTTGCTTGGGGAATGTTATATATAGACAAAGTTTTATTTGAACGAGTAAAAACACTCAAATACAACTTTCTAAAGAAAAAAAAAATCAAAACTTCAGAAGTTTCTGTTCGAGTACACAGTAAAAAAACTCAATCGTAGCTTGCAATTTTCTTAAAATTTTGTTAATTCATTAATTCTTAGAGAAGAGAAAATAGAGAGAGTAAAATTGGGACTTTAAAATAGACTGAAACTTGTTTACAATAATATATAACACTTGATGCTGACTGCTAGAATAGGTCTGAAAAAGCAAAGAAAAGTGCAGGTGTGTTAGGTGCCCCGAAAATGTTCAAGGCAAAGACCTTACCTTTTAATATTTTTGCAACCAGCAACACTTAACGGTAAAAAGAACAGGTTTTATTCAAAATAAAAATCTTTTGGAACATTTTAAATCTGGCATCCTTTTTATCAGTTTAAAAATTTGCTTTAATTGAATGCTGTGCTTTTAAACATTTTAACTGCATTGCTGTTTCATTGTATTTTTGATCAAATAAATGCAGCTTGATGAGCATAAGAGACTTTCAAAAACATGAAAAATCTCACTGGTCCAAAACTTTTGAATGGCAGTGTATGTTTCATACTTTTATTAGTGTATTAATGAAAAAAACATGTGTAAGGTTTCTGAGCATCTGTTTCATCCATAGATGCTGTTTCATCCGCAGATATTTCAAGTGTTGTAGGAGATGGAAGGTTAATTACTGAGGAAACACAAAGTTCCCTCAGAAAGATTGACGTGACCACATTTCTCGCTCACGGCACAAACAAACGCTCGGCTCAAAGACAAACGTCTCTCACAAGTTTGGTGAAATGAGTTCTAGCGGTTCACCACACACACACACACAGAGAGTGTTTTAAAGCACGTCTAATTTAATCAAGATGACTTTGCCTTGATTAAACTCTCTCAGGAGCTGTCGAGCCGGTCCGGTCTCTCCCCAGTTCATTTTCCTTAGCAGCATATGCTGGAAGGTTTGCTTTCTCGTCTGTCTGCCTCTGAACTCCCCCATCTTTCAATTCCTCCCTCTCTCCCCCTCTCGCTTTCACACTACCAGTCATGGAGATGTGAGCCTGTCATTTGCACTTACTCCTTTAGAAAATGACAAAAACAGACATTTGCTACAGCCATTGGGTATCTGTGGCAGTCTAAAACATAAGGAAACAATAACTGTTTCCTTTGTGAACTGCCAGGTGCCAGTTTAGAGTTTTCAGAAAGAGATGCAAAGAACTGTGATGTGAAAAGCAGAAGACAGGAAAAAATATGTCAATTTCATGCTTTTAAGAATCCTACAAAAACAAATTAGGCACATATACAGTTGAAGTCAAAAGTTTACATATATATTGTACACTTTGCAGAATCTGCAAAATGTTAATTATTTTACGAAAATAAGAGGACCATACAAAATGTTTAGTTATTTTTTATTTAGCACTGACCTGAATAAGATATTTCACTTAAAAGTCATTTACATTAAAGGAGAAGTCCACTTCCAGAACAACAATTTACAAATAATTTACTCACCCCTTGTCATCTTCAATCGTAAAGAAATTATGGTTTTTGAGGAAAGTATTTTAGGATTATTCTCCATATAATGGACTTCATTGGTGCCCTGATTTTGAACTTCCAAAATGTAGTTTAAATGCAGCTATAAAGGCTCTAAACGATCCCAGCCGAGGAAGAGGGGTCTTATCTAGCGAAACAATCTGTCTTTTTTTTTTTTGAAAAATAAAAATTTGCATACTTTTTAAGCACAAAAGCTTGTGTAGCACAAGCTCTGGGATACGCGTTCATGATGCTACAAATTAGTGATGGGTCGTTCTTGAATGATTTGCTTATTTTGAATGAATCTTTAATGTGACTCGGGAAAAACAAGTCGTCTCGGGGAGTGATCCTATTAGTTCTGTACTGGAATTAGTTCACCTGTTTCGAGTCTTCGGGTTTTTCAAGTCGTTCGTTCATCTTACGAACTGCCACGTGATGAACGAACGACTCGAACCCGAAAACTTGTCGGATAAGAGGTGAGGTGAGCTAATCATAGACTAAAGACCCACATAAACAATGAATGAATCTTTTCTGTTTCTTATAGCATTATAGTTTTGTCTTGTTTGTAGTGTGATCAACGTTTGTGTAAGCAGTAACATTTTAATTACATTTTGCTAAAATTAACAAAATGACTCGAAAAAAGATTTGTTAATTTTGCTGAACGAGACTCAAAGGTCAGAGTCGGTAAAATGATCCGAACTTCCCATCACTACTACGAATCACGTCTAAGTTTATCATCTGTGTACTCTGGCTCAAAAAGGGAGAATATGGCAAAAATCGTATTTCCTCCTGCAACTTCAGAATTGTCCGACATTGTTCATACCTTTTTGTTTGTAAACAGCGTTTGACTTACTTGCACTTTCTTAGTCTTTACGTATTCGCTTTGTAAACACTGGGTCTGTACTTCCACCTACGTTCCGCGTGACCTTTCGACGTGATTAAATAGTACGTAGCGGCTTGAACACGCATCCCAGAGCCTGTGCTACACGAGTATACAAATTTTTATTTTCCGAAAAAAATGACAGATCGTTTCGCTAGATAAGACCCTTCTCCCTCGGCTGGGATCATTTAGAGCCTTTGAAGCTGCGTTTAAACTACATTTTGGAAGTTCAAAATCGGGGCACCAATGAAGTTCATTATATGGAGAAAAATCCTGAAGTGTTTTCCTCAAAAAACATAATTTCTTCACAACTGAAGACAGAAAGACATGAACATCTTGGATGACAAGCGGGTGAGTAAATTATTTATGAATTGTTGTTCTGGAAGTGGACTTCTCCTTTTAAGTCCACAAGAGAAAATAATAGTTGAATTTATAAAAATCAGCTCAAAAGTTAACATACACTTGATTCTTAATACTGTGGTGTTACCTGTATCATCCACAGCTGTTTTTTTTTTTTTTTTGTTTAGCAACAATGACTGTGATTTTGAGGGACTCATATGCAAATGAAGGACTCACAGGCAACTTTTACAGAAGGTTCAAACGCTCACTGATGCTTCAGAAGGACGCACGATGCAATAAGAGCCGGGGAATGAAAACTTTTGGAATTTGAAGGTCAGGGGTAAATTTAACTAATTTTTTCTTCTGAGGAACATGTAAGTATCTTTTATAGCCTCTGAAGGGCAGCACTACATGAAAAAATATGATATTTAGGCAAAATAAGAAAAATGTACATATTCTCATTCCGTGCAGCTAGATGAGAGGCTAACCGGGTCATGGTTACCAGCTAAACCTTCAACCAGCCTACCAATGTGGGGAAAGCAAATTACGGTTGCCATAGTTACCCATTCAATTCTATGTAAAAGAATAAAGACAAATATCCAAAGGACTTAAGATTTGCCCATTTTAAGTGTTTTGCACTTCAAACAAGGCAAAAAATCCAGGAGATGGCATCCAATTGAATAAAAGCAGCAAAGGACAGTCACTGCAGTGAATACAAGCAGTTCAGGGACAAGCTGACAGGAGACTGGAGCAAACACATGGTAATTTGTTCAATTAATGAACAAACTACCAATCATTTTGTGGCATTGTGGACCATCTGTTTGAACCTAATTAACCTCTGAAGGTACTAGAAACATGAGGTCATGGTTATGATTCCCATGAAGCAAGTGTACAGTACTTGGATAAAAGCGTCCGCCAAATGAATAAATGTACATACAAATGTAAGTGCAACATAAGTCGTTTCAGGTAAAAGCATCTGTTAAATGACTACAATAATAATTGCAAAACAATAACTTACACTACAAAGGGTAAGTGGGCCATCTCAAAATGAATCTGGTGTCTAACTGTCCATTTCATTCCAAGCACATATGGATTTATTTATCATGTCACCTTAAGCGCAGTCCTTCCTTCTGTTCAAATTGAGACACCTGCTTCCTGTCAGACCCGAATCTACAAGACAGAGTGCTTTTCATTTTCAAGGTGCTTGATCTCAGGAACCTTTCATGTCTGGAGAAACAAGTCTCTTTTGACTCCGCCACTGCCGCCACAATTCCCCAGAAAAAGACCTTTCATGTTTTAAAGTGTTGTTCTTGTTGCTTCTCAAATACGTTTTTCAAAAACCATCAGTCCGTATCGATTAAAATCCAATTGATTTGCAGCATTAAAGGGGGGAGAGGCTGAGAGAGGAAGGTGCGCTTTGATTTACCTGCACAGGTCAGTCAGACGGTCGGTCGGTCTGCAACTCTCCTGGACTGAGGGAAGCTTTTATTGCTGTTTGCATTTGAGGATGAGAACCAACAGGACCGCGAAAGATGAAGGAAGATCACACGGCTTTCTGAAACAACAGAAAACCACAGAGGAGTTTGCTTAAGGGACAGTGAAGCGAACTGAAACTGAAAGATTTCCTCATTTGGTGTGTTTTTTCTACCTTTATAAGCCATACAATCAAAAGAGAAAACAGCAAACAATTTTTACTATTGGAGAAATGTAGCATCGCATCACTTGCTCACCATTTGATCCTCTGCAGTAAATGGGTGCCGTCAGAATGAGAGTCCAAACAGAGAGATAAAAACATCACAAGTAATCCACACCACTTCAATCCATCAGTTAACATCTTGTGAAATGAAAAGCTTTGTTTTTAAGGTAAAAATCAATCATTAACGCATTTTAAAATAATAATAAAAAAAATCTGTCTATTCTATCTATAATGTGTCTTCAATCCATAATGTTGCTTACTCCACCAAAGTTGTTCTAAGTTCTAAGACAACAGGAGATGGACTATTCGAGGAAGCATTATTTTGGATTATGGACTCATATTTTGATCAGAAGTTACAGTTTAAAGTTAAAACGTCTTAATGTTGGATGTGTTTCTTACAAACATGCAGCTTTTCGCATCACAAGATGTTAACTGATTGATTGGAGCGGTTTGGATTTCTTGTGAATTATTGTGATGTTTTTATCAGCTGTTTGGACTCTCATTCTGACGGCACCCATTTACTGCAGAGGATCAATTGGTGAGCAAGTGATGCGATGCTACATTTCTCCAATATTAACAATTGTTTGCTGTTTTCTCTGTTTTCTCACCCATTCAATGCAGAGGATCGGTATGTTACATTAATCTTAACGTTAATCTTAGGTACATTAATCTTTTGATTCAAATCGGAACTTCGAATCGGGATCACGAATCATTTGGTTTAAATCAGAACTTCAGAGCGTTTGCGATTCATTTGATTTAGATCGGAACTTCGCGAATCATGAATCTTTTGATTCAGACCAGGAGTTTGGAGCGCGTATCGCGAATTAATTGATTTAGATCGGAACTTTGGAGCGAGTACGTGAATCATTTGATTGAGTTCGGAGCGGGTTCGCGAATCATTTTGCGAACTGAATGATCTGAAATGATGGTTCGTGAATCATTATTCAGATCAGGACTGCAAAGTGGGGATCAGGAATCATTTGATTTATATCAGAACTTCGCAGCGGGTTTGTGAATCTTTTGATTCAGATTGAGAGTTCGCGGTGTGTATTGCGAATCGTTTGTTCTGATTTTTTTTTAATGAAACATTACAAAACATCAAACCATTTACGACAGCACAGCACAGAAAATATACACGAATACAAATCCCTTAAGAAAAACATAACCTTGGTTTTACTGTAGTAGATCTGTAGTGACTTTTTCTTTTGTATGACCACAATTTTACTACAAATACCATGATTAAACTATTGATAGTGTAGCAAAACTCTATTTTCCAAAGTTGGACATGGCTTGTTATGATTTTCAAGGGGGCAGGAATTTAATAGGGACACTGTTCTATGTCCCTACCAATATCCAGTGACTAAACTGTCCATAGCAATTCTGATTCTGATGTTATGTCTCCAACAATGCTAAACAGCAAAAAGGCTTTTTTTTTTTGGTGAAACTATACTGAATTAAATTCCATAAAAACATCTTTCCGCAAATACATTTTCTTTCCACTTAACTAATTAACTGCAATTAAAAAGTCTGTGAGCACACAGATGCACTCATCAGCAGCATGAAATTGCTTATTATTCACATGTAAACTGCTCTTAATATCAAGACAATATTTTTTCCATACTTGCCAAGCCAATTACCATTGACACTAATGAAACAGGAACGCACGGTGCCGCGTCGTGGTTTTAAGATTAAATGATGTTTTAATGATAGTATTAGGCTTCTGAGTTGAGTAAACAATGTCTACTTGCAGAACTGTTGCTAATGGACACAAATCTGAGCTCTCTGAGGATTTCTAATCGAGTAATCCAATGTATAAAAGACAGAAAATCACTCAAATTATACCTTAATCTGCTTAAAAAGCAGTGATATTTTTAAAAATGGTTTAATACAACGTGCAGGACGTTGACAGAGTGTCAGTTAATAGGTGTCAGCACTGATGTTGAAAAAATGAGAAAAAAAAATCCCCCGTCACCCAGCAATCAGAAAATCTGGGGATATAAACACACACAGTTTTCTTTTAAAGCATATAATGTTTGGCCTGATGTTTGTTGGACTTTTCTGCTAAACAAATTTCTTTTCATTCACAACACCCTCCCACAGATGTAGTCGTAAACAGCAAGATTGACCTCCTCCCTGACTCATGTTTTGTATCTGGACGTGTTTTGTATTAATGCACAGACTCTCTCAGGAAAGGAAGGCCAAAAGTGAATCGTGATATTTCAGAGTTGCTGTTGCAAACAGAAAATAATTTGAGGGAAATGGTAATGTGCACTGGTGCAAATAAATGTTGCCTCTCCCTGTGCTCCTGTAAGAAATGCTTGTGTGATCGGCTGTGTTTCCAGTTTGATGGGGCGATAAAGGAAATTTGTATATGATTTCGAACATTATATGAGAAAAATAACTTATATAAGTGTTAATAAATTGCATTGTGTCATCTGAAATATAATGCAAGCTTTACTGCCAAGGCTGTGAAACTAAAATGTGCTTATTCAATGCTGATGTTTCTACATATATATATTTGTTTATTATAGAAACATTAAGTCAAACTATGTCAGGATTGGGCTTTGCAGACGAAGAAAAAAAGAGGATAAACAATGAGACGTTAATATTAGACTACATATATAATAAATTATATATTATAAACATATAACTTATAAAATAAATAACTAAATACATTTCTTGATTCATTTTTAATTATTATTATTTTATTTATTATTATTATGAATTAATTAATTAATTTATTTATTTATTTATTTATTTTTGACACCTAATCTGCGGTCACATATTTTGAGTCAACCAAAATAAAAATATAATCTAATATCTATTGTGTTTTAAACAAAATGTGCATATTTGATAACACATCAAGATGATCTTGGGACCAAAAAAAAAAGAAATGAAAAATGCAAAACAAACAAAAAGACAAAAACAAAAAAACAAAAAACAAAAAACAAACAAACAAACAAAAAAATTGCAAAAAATGCAACTCTAATTCAGTGCTTGGCGTTTCACCAAAAATCCATTATCATCTTTCAAACATCTTTTAATGTTTATGTATTAATTTGTATTTAATTTAATTTAATTTAATTTAATTTAATTTAATTTAACTTAATTGCCAAAACCTCTGTCTGTATGATCTACATGGATGAAAAAAAAAAAATCCACACAACAAATTTTAATTGGAGAAAAAAGTTTGACAACTAACCCTTGTGCAAAAATAAAAATAAATAAAAAATAAAATAAAATAAAATAAAATAAAATAAAATAAAATAAAGCATTAAAAATGCAAAAAAAAAAAAAAAAAAAAAAAAAATGCAACTCTAACTCAGTGCTTGACATTTCACCGAAAATCCATTATCATCTTTTAAACAGCTTTTCATGTTTATGTATTAATTTAATTTAATTTAATTTAATTTAATTTAATTTAATTTAATTTAATTTAATTTAATTTAATTTACTTTAACTTAATTGCCAAAACTTCTGTCTGTATGATCTACTTGGATGAAAAAAAAAAAATAATTGGAGAAAAATGCGTAACAATTAACCCTGGTGCAAAAAAAATAAAAAATAAAATAAAATAAATAAAATAAAAAATACAATAATAATAATAATAAAATAAAAAATGCCAAAAAATGCAACTCTAACTCAGTGCTTGACATTTCACAGAAAATCCATTATCATCTTTTAAACATTTTTTAAAGTTTATTAATTGAATTGAATTGAATTTTTTAATTGCTAAAACTTCTGTCTGTATGATTTTCTTTGAATGAAAAAAAATCCACACTAACCCTAGTCTTCCAATATAAGGGGCACAAATGACAAAAAGAGCGATAAACATTACATTTATAAATGTATTCTTATTTTAATTTAACAAACATCTTTTTTGTTAAAAATGAATGTTTCTAAATGACTTCTTAATGAATTTTTGTTGTTGTTTTTTACATCAATCATTCATCCGCTTTGATTCTTATTCGTATACTCGCTCAGAAGGGAAGACAGTCCTCAAACAATCTCATCTTGAGAGCAGATGGTAGTGAACACCTGGATGATCCACAGAGACCAACCCTCAGCTGATTCCTTCAGCTGCTTCTGACGTTCCCTTTAAAATAATAGAGATCTTCCGTGATGTTTGACATCCCTGCGCTGCGTGCGGGGAGCATTCGGATTACAGTTTGCTTTTAAGGATCCCGGCACGTTCCACGGCAAGCTTTTTTTCTGTGATCTCTCCAGGAAAGAGCTTTTGAGCGCAGATCTTACAGCGGGGCTTTACCTCACGCGGCGCATATGGCTGGGAGGTCATTGTACAAGCGTGTTTAGGCTGAGGATTGCAGCTGTTTACACTTCAGACTGCATAATGTTAGCGGGAGCTTAGCGGTAAAAGATCAAGGCTAATAACCCAAAGGCCCTGGGTTCAAACGCTAGAAAGGCTGATCTCACAAACCTCACAGCACAGCCATGAAGACGTCTGATGCATATTTGCGAAGACAGCAACTCACTGACTTATAGGCTATATAGAAGCATACCACTGTTCAAAAGTTTCTTTTATGTTTTAAAAGAGGTTTCTTATGATATTCAAGCTGACTTTATTTGATAAATCTACAGTAAAATTGTAATATATATATATATATATATATATACAATTTGAAATACCTTTTGAAAATTTGAACAGATTTTAAAATCTAATTTATTCCTGTGATGCAAAGCTGAATTTTCAGCATCATTACTTCAGTCTTGAGTGTCACATTATTGACCTAAACAACAAATACATATTGCATGTTTCTCAAACCAAATCAACAAGCACAGTGGGTGTAAATAAGCAAAAATGAAGTAATTTAACATTTCCATGCATTTATTTTCTAGTAGTGATGCTCACTGTACTGTTGGTTTTGTTAGCTTGAGTATTTTTTTAGTTTATTTAATGTGTTAAACACTATTAACGGCATCAATTGTCTTTAAACTGTTTACTTTCCCTATAAAATTAAAGTGCTCATTGTATCTGCAGACACATACGGTGCTCATTTGTTTCTTAATTGTTCTAACATGTGGTTAAATGCAGACTTAATTGCAATTATATTTCCATCATTTGACATTGTTAGTTGCTTTGGAAGTACAGTGCAGCTGCAGAACTTTTTTATTTATTTATTTTTCAATACAGACTATATACTTTGCTGTTTCAAGGACATGGAACAAACAACAAATGACAGAGATATTTTTAATAGCTAATGGCCAAAGATCATAATGGCCAGGATTGCTCGTATCCCTGGCTGACCTCTTGCAGTTATTATTCCAGTTGTTTTTCGTAAAATGAGGCTGTAAAGTGGATGTGCTCATATACATGTACTTTGATGAAAGGCTTTTATATTTATATTGTTAAAATATATAATCAAAATAAATGCATTGCACATGCATTTTTGTATATATAGGAGAAACCGGGGCTAGTTGTCACACATGGTAGTCATCACAGCATGCAAAAAAATCATAATACCTTGCTAAATGACAGGTTTCCTTTGTGAAGAAAAAAAAAAAGCTTTTTAGTAGTCAAGACTATGACTACTACTGCTAGTACTAATATGGGCAACTGTTCTTTCAAAATAATTACATTTTAACATATATTTATATACTATATATATTTTAACATTTTAAATTGCAATAATATTGCATAATATTACAGCATTTCCTTTATTTTTGATCAAATACATATAGCCTTGGTGAGCATTATAGTAAACCAAAATTAAAACTTGAATATTTAAACCATTTAAAAATAATTAAAAACATTTTTATTATTTAAAGTCAAATAATTGCTAACTGAAATAAGACAAAATCATTTAAATCATTGTCAAAATAACTAAAGCTAAAATTAAAAAAATAAATAAAAACTATATAACAAAAACATAAAGACACAAAAACAAAATGACTACAATTAAAAATGAAAATGGAAAAATATATTACAAAAAAATGATTCAAAATATTAATAAAAAACAATAATAGTATCTCAGTGATACTAAAAGAAGCATAAGAGGCTTCTTTAGAAAAAAAAAAAAAAAAAAAACACTGCATTTATTTGATCCAAAGTACAGTAAAAAATAAATAAATAAATAAAATAAAATAAATTATATATACATAATTTAAAGTCAAATAATTGCTAACTGAAATAAAACAAAATAATTTAAATCATTGTCAAAATAACTAAAACTGAAATGAAAAAATAA
The DNA here is from genome assembly GCF_022985175.1 of Labeo rohita. Taxonomy (NCBI): domain Eukaryota; kingdom Metazoa; phylum Chordata; class Actinopteri; order Cypriniformes; family Cyprinidae; genus Labeo; species Labeo rohita. Next base: position 35,627,947 of record NC_066876.1, read on the forward strand.
TAAAAACTATATAACTACAAAACAAAGACATTTTAAAGTTAAAATAAAAATGGAAAAATATATTACAAAAATGATTCAAAATATTAATAAAAAACAATAATAGTATCTCAATGATACTAAAACAAGCATAAGAGGCTTCTTTAAAAAAAGAAAAACTGCATTTTTTTGATCCAAAGTACAGTAAAAAAACCAGTAACATTTTTAAATATTTGTACTATTTAAAATATTGAATATTTAAATATATTTTAAAACGTAATTTATTCCTATGTATTTCAAAGCTGAATTTTTTTACATAATTACTCGTCACATGATCCTTCAGAAATCATGCTGCCCAAAAAAACATTTATCATTATTATGTTGAAAACAGCTGAATAGAATTTTTCATTTTTCTTTGATGAATAGAAAGTTCAGATGAACAGCATTTATCTGAATTTTTTTTGTAACATTATACATGTCTTTATCATCACTTTTGATCCAAGTATCCTTGCTAAAATTTATTCATTAAATTCGTTAAATTATACTGACTTTTGATGGTATAGTGTATAATGTTACAAAACATTTCTATTTATCAAAGAATTCTAAAAAAAAATTCTACTTTTTTAAATACTGATAATAATTGTAAATGTTTTTTTGAACAGCAAATCAGCATATTAGAATGATTTCTAAAGGATCATGTGATCAGATTTAGCTTATTTTTAAAAAATATTCAAATAGAAAACTATTATTTTAAATAGTAAAAATATTTCAGAATTGTACTGTTTTTGCTGCGCTTTGGATCAAATAAACGCACGCTTGGTGAGCAGAAGAGAATTATTTAAAAAAACAAAAACAAAACATAAATTGTAAAAATAGCCAAATGGTAACAATAAAGCATCTTTGTTTCCAAATACTTGACAGGTAGTCGTCATCTTATTACTGTATCGCACACAGTTACTCCACAACATTCAATTTCCAACTCAATACCGTCATTTATCCTAACAAACTCTTCTTTTGTGCTTCCCCTGCAATGTTGGTTTCAGTGTAACGTGAGCAAGAATACACTCGATGGATTTTCCCATAAACACAAGAAATAGAGAAGAGCTTACCAGTTAATCACTTACACGCTCTGCAAAAACGTGTTTAATTGGAAAGTTATCAAATAACTCAGGACACAGTGTGCCTCCTGAAAGCGGATATTGATTTCAGGTTCCCAGTGCTATTGCACAAATGCCGTCTCCAAGAGAGTTTCCCATCAGCGGCCGTCAACCGGCTCTCGGACAATGATTGATCGTTTACAAAGTGGATGACCATTGATCATTACTCAATCACGGAGATGATTCCAGCCTGTAAAACGTCCCTGTCTAAACAGGTCATTCATCTTTAGACGACCCCGCCGTCACAGCGGCTTCATAACAACAGCTTCCACCTCGAAACCCTCAAACGTCAGTTTTAATTTGCCCAGCTTCTGTCAGAAATTGATATCTCACGCAAGAAAATGTTCCACTGGATTGTTGCATTTTACACTCCTTTAAAATCATGAATGCAAAATGAATGCTCAGCGAAGTATGAACTGAGCAAATGCAAACAAAGTTAAGACACGCCGCAATTCACAAAACACATTTCATGCCGCAGACTTTAAGGCTGGATTTGAATCTCACACTGGATAAAGGCTGTATTGTGCCACGCCGTATATCTGTCCGTGCTCGATCAGATATGCCAGTTTGCACCTACTGGGCCAATAATTCGGTCCTGCCAGACCTGGCACTGCTGCGGGTGTAAATTAGAGAGATGATTTTGGACTCTGGGCCTGAAATGTCAGACATCTTGGCGTTTATTCCCTGCTGATCATCAGTAAACTGCTATGGAAGGCTGATTCAGACTTTTAGCTCAGAAATAATGGCAAGTCATTAGCTTAAAGGCAGCATATTCCATAATTCTGTAGCAGTTTAGTCAGTGGGTCTTTTGTGAGTCTATTCATTTAGTCTTTGTTCAAATGAAAACATTTTTTAAAAAGAAACCGTTCATTGTAGAATTCATTCATCGTCTAGTCGCCCTTATGTTGTTCCAAACCCATTTGTCTGACTTCCTTCTATAGAAAAAGATGAACTATTGCATAATGCCTGGACACAATGTTATATAAAATACAAAACTACACATGACCTCAATGTCATTAAGGCTCACTTTAACTTCAAACACAGTATGTGAAGTAAATATCTAATGAATCAGAAAATGTATCTGTAAATCAATCAAAATAAAACACAAATATGAAAATCAGATATGCATATAAATATAAGGAAATACTGATAATAATAATAATAATAATATATTACTATGTTTGATTAAAAAGAGACTTTTAGATTGTAGCACAAAATTCAAATTTAAAATTTCAAAATTTTAAATAAATGCTGTTCTTTTATTGCTCTTTAACACTGTTTTTCAACAAATCTAAGGTTACAAGATTAAAGTCGAAATGTTTTGAGAATAAAGTCGGAATACTACAAGAATGAAGTTGAAATATTTTGAGAACAAAGTAGAAATGTTTCGAGAATTTCGACTTTATTTTCGTAATATTTTGACTATATTCTCGAAATATTTCAAATTTATTCTCGTAATATTTCGACTTAAAATATTTCAAGAAAAAAGAAGTAAAAATTAAAAAAAAAAACCCTTTAAATTCTATTAAAAATATAAATATTTTATCTCAAAATTCTGACTTTTTCTTGAAATTCTAAAAAAAAAAAAAAAATTCAGAATTACAAGGTAAAAAGTTACAAAAACCTTTTTCATTCCATGGCAAAAAAACAAACAAACAAATAAATAAATAATAATTAAATATATTTAAATAAATAATTAATTTTGGAGGGAAAAAATCTGTTTATGTCTCATAATTTTTTTTTTTCTTTTTTAAAAAATTACTTTTATTAATTATTTTATTCTGTGGCTGAAACAAAAAGCATAATTGTGAGACGCAATCGCAGAATTTCGAGAAAGTAAGCCAGAATTATAACATATAAACTCAAAAAAACTAACAAACAAACAAACAAACACGCAGATCTAAGAAAAAAAAAAAAACTATAAATTGCAGAATATATGAACTTAAAATTGCAGAAAAAAAGTAAAATTTAAAAAATAAATAAATAAATAAAATAAAAATTAAAAAAAACTTTTTCTTGAAATTCTAAAAAAAAAAAAAATCTGAATTGCAAGGTACAAAGTTGCAATTACCTTTTTCATTCCATGGCAAAAAAAAACAAACAAATAAATAAAGAATAATTAAATATATTTAAATAAATTTTGAAATTTGGAGAGAAAAAATCTGTTTATGTCTCATAATTTTTTTTTCTTTTTTCAAAAATTACCTTTCTAATTATTTTATTCTGTGGCTGAAACAAAAAGCATAATCTCAGAATTTAGAGAAAGTAAGCCAAAATTATAACATATAAACTCAGAATTGCCAAAAATAAAATAAATAGATAAATAATTAAAAAAAAAAAAAAAAAAAACTTAAACAAACAAACAAACACACAGATCTAAGAAAAAAACATCTGAATTGCAAAATATGAACTTAAAATTGCAGAAAAAAAAGTAAAAATTAAAAAAGCACTGCAGTGCTCGGGCCCTAATAAAAAGCGGCAATTAGCTTTTATTATTCTTCTTCTTATTATATTGTAGGGGGGAAAAACTATGAGATGCAAAAAATTCAGCATTGCAAGACATAAATCAGAATTATATCTAGCAGAGTTATATCAGAATTGCAAGAAAAAAGGCTTCCATAAGTTTTAAAATTCAAAATCTGATGTGTTTTATATTCATAAGCTTATTATATTCAAATGCAAGTAAAATCTCCTGTGTGCTTCACATGAGAACCAATGTTGACACAGTTTATAGTTGCTGCTTATGTAGGGCGTTCCAAATCTGCATTTAGCTTCCATTTCAGTTAGGATACTCCCTTAAAAGCAGCTGCTTGTTTAGACAGCAAACAGCAAGGCAACTCACTTGGTTTAAAAACACAGCTTATGTCAGCGCTGCAAAATGACACTGGTGCAGAGCAGAAATATGACAGTGGTCAGCAGTTTGCGCTGACAAGCATGACAGGCGTTTTCAGCTAACTCGTCTCTCAGGACTATTTGAGAACACGTTTGTGCATTAGAGGCACTTAAGAGTAACATGCCTCCTTGTCCCTGTAGATCAATACTGTTGAAGGAGACATCACCTGCTCCCTTTATCATGTGATAATTGCTGATGCTTCCTGCAGAATATTCCACTACCCTTCTCCTTTCCCTCTGAGGACAGTCAGCTCTCAGATAGCCACAGACTTTTTACTACTGGCAAATCTGCTTCACTTTGCAGCTTGACAAAAATGACAAACATTTACACCAACAGACCATCAGACTAAGACATCAGGCAACAGTTTGTTTGGTCCTTATGTGCTGTTTAGGCTTGGGTTAATATGAAAAAGACACAACAAAAAAATACAGAAGAATAATGCTAACTACTACTGACTTCACAGAAACAACTAAAATCTACCCAGGCTTACTGGAAATAAATGAACACAAGTCCAGCAACTTCTATTCCTTTTTTACATAAAGGGCCAGAGTCTCAAGACAATTCCTTTTGACTTCAAAACAATTTTAACATGCTATGAGATTTGAAAACTGATACTTTTAAATGGTTTTTAGACCATATTTAATATAATTAGGTCACAGGGCATTGTTTTCAGCTTTATATTTGGTATATTGCACAGTCATCTGTAAATATTTTTATTTTCTCAGGGTTTTTTTCTTTTATTTCCTCAGGGATTTTCTCGAAGTGACAACATACTGAGCCCTAAAATAAAATAAATAAATAAATAAATAAATAAACAAATAATACAGACTTTTACATGCACACAAGAAAATTGTTGGTGCCCTCGAGAAACTGCATGTGCATTGGAATTTTTGGCATGCTTACGCATTACAATTTCTAGTTTTAACCTATTTCCTTTGTGCATCACTTTTTTTCCTTGCAATTTTCAAGTTTTTCTAGTTTTATATAACCTTCATTTTATATAACCTAAATTTCATTTGTGCACCACTTACTATGAATAAAACTAGAGTCTGGATGCACATAAATTAACAGAGATCTACTTCCTCAAAATTTGGTTTCTCTTAAGGTAGTACCTCTAATATGATCAAATCAATGCCTAATGCCCAATTTAACATATCCTCTGTGGTGGCGAAGAAACCATGACACAAAATTATGCGGATGGCATAAATTTTGCCAAGTTCAAGGATCTATAAAAAAGAATGGGCGATATGGGCAAAAAAATGATCACGGCAACTTTTTTCATATCAGTCGATATCGATAATTATCACGATAAATGTCAAATCTTTATTTCTTTCAAGTTTAAAGTCAGATTTTTGCTCCATAGTGAAAGTTGTAGAAACTAGACCATTAATTTTCCTTAACAAAATAAATATCTAAATAGAAAAATTAATTTTTGCGCGTTCTAATGAGTTATATTGTTTCAAATCAAGAAACAGGTTTGGGTTGTCTGATAATGATAATAATAATAATAATCTATTTTTTTGTCCCTTAGAAACGCACATTTGATAGTAGTTTGAGGATGCAGAGGTAAATTTTTGTTCATTATCAATCAGTAACATTTGTAAAAATTGTAGCAACCTCAGTTTTATATTGTTAAATTTATTCAGACCCAGTTTTTTTTTTTTTTTTTTTTTAATTAAGCATTGGTCTCCCATAGTAGCAAGCATACATTTTAAATCATAATAAACACAGTTAAAACCACACATAATGGTATAATACCACGGTAAAAATATAACTATTAACTTTTATAGGTAGCCTATTTGTATGAAAAATTGTAGTCTAAAAACATTCAGTATAAATGCACACATGCTATAGCTTAATCACAAATACATACATACTAGAATTATATACCATTATTCCTGTAATAAAATTCAGTGTGAATATCCCATATTGCTGCCACAATACCATGGTGCAGTGAGTGTTACTACAGTAAATCCATGGTAAATAATGGCAATGTGTAGATTGAAAAGCCTTCTGTCTTGTTGCACACAGCTTTAAACTAACATTAGTTTGAATCACAGAGTCATTTGTGTTCATCGCTGAATTCAAGTGTTTTACACTGGATCTCACAGCGCTGTTTAGTGCTCGCGTGACGGAGCCATTCACATATCGCGTCTTTTGCGCGTTCAACTTTGTTATTTCAAAGTAGGCGCGCGACAGCTCCGCTCATAACAGGAGTGACAGGCGCGTCATCTTGGATGACAAGGGGGTGACTACATTATATGTGAATCTTTGTTTTGAAAGTGGACTTCTCCTTTAAAGGAGTCATCCAAGATGTTCATGTGAAGAGTTCAGATGCAAAACCAGCTAAAAGCCATCTCGGTCAAAAATGAGATAATGATACTGAGTGCTCTCGACACATATTATACGTCCATCAAATAATTTTTCTTCAAACTCGCTAAAATACCAGCCTCAGCCCAATCAGAAGTACTGGTACTTACATAGAAGCATTTTTTAAAGAAAGACGTCAGATGGATTTAGCTGGTTTTGAACTCTTCATGTCTTCTGTCCTCAGTTGTAAAGAAATTATGTTTTTTGAGGAAAACATTTCAGGATTTTTCTCCATATAATGGACTGATATGGTGCCCAGAGTTTGAACTTCCAAAATGCAGTTTAAATGCAGCTTTAAACGATCCCAAATGCAGTTGTAAACAATCCCAGCCGAGGAAGAAGGGTCTTATCTAGCAAAACGATTGGTTATTTTGATTTAAAAAAAATTCAATCTCAAATGCTCGTCTTGTCTTTCTCTGCCTGTATTCTGTATTCTGGCTCAACACAGTTAGGGTATGTGGAAAAACTCCAATCGTATTTTCTCCCTCAACTTCAAAATTAATTTCAAAATCATCCTATATCGCTGCAGAAGCACCGACACAGTCTTTGCAAAGTGAACATGCAAAGAAGATCAAACACCCTTACCAAAAAAGGTAAAACAGCGATATAGGACGAGATGGGAGTTTTTCGACATACTCTAACTGTCATGAACCGGAACAAAAACAGTCCAGGCAGAGTAAGACAAGACGAGGGGATCATTTGAAGCCGCATTTAAACTGCATTTTGGAAGTTCAAACTCGGGGCACCATATCAGTCCATTATATGGAGAAAAATGCTGAAATGTTTTCCTCAAAAAACATAATTTCTTTACAACTGAAGAAAAAAAAAGACATGAACATCTTGGATGACTCTCCTGTCCCCTTGTTGAGAGAAATCATGAGTAAGTGCAGAGGCGATGTGTGCGCTGTGTAAGCATGATGCTTACTTAAATGTGAACATGCATTTACTCACCTCACTTGCACAAAAACAGGTTCAGTATTCCTCAAAATGAATAAAAACAGTGAAATACAAACTTAGACGCAAAGTTGCAATAATTAATTATGTTAAATAACACAAATATCCTTGTATTTTATTAACCAATGCTGCTGACCTTCAATGATCCAATTCAACCATACTACAAAAATGAGTATCCTATCCTTAATGCAATCCAGAATGGCAACACAGCCATGAATTTATGTTTACTTCAGCCTGAGACTTCAATTTTGGTGAGAAAGGGCTTTTGCATTTGCCAAAAGTACAACTTTTTTATATTAAAAACAAACAAGCCCAGCCCAGATGAGGAAAAAGTAACATAAAAACACAATTAGTAACAGTGTTAAAAAGTAACACAATTATTTTTAGGAAGTAATGCAATATTAAAATGTATTACTTTTAAAAGCAACTTTCCCCAACACTGTTCACTGATGCAACCATGCTATTTTAAAGAAGTACACTTCAAAAACAAAGATTTACATATAATGTACTCACCCCCTTGATGTACTTATTTGAAAAAGTAACTCAGATATATTCTTGTAAACTAAAAAGAAATGTGCTACTTTACTAGTTACTTGAAGTAATCTGATTATGTAACTTGAGTTTTGCTTATACACATAAAGCCAGACAATCTGTTTTGAACTGTGAACTCGTTATTTCTGCACACAGCATGCTGTACATCAGTGAAGGAACAGTAGGTGGTCGTGCCGTCTGAAGGTGTGACCGCAATTACATGAGCGTTCACACTGCATTGAAGGTGGGCCGTAGTTTAGAGGCACTGTTGTTCACAATGCCAAACCATCAGCAATATATATATTTTTTTATTTTGGCCGCTTTATTTTTGATACTCTAGTGGGCATTTGGCTTGTAGAACTGGCTGCCACAGAACTCAGCATGCATTTGAGAGCCATGAATACAACGCCTGAAGGCCAGATTTACAAACACACACACACATAACACACTCACCTTTCAAAGAATGCAAAATGACTTTAAACATTCATTTTTCAGAAATCTGCTTCATCATTGGTTTGCTAACTTCTGCATGCATTCAACCACAGCGTTTTTTTTGTACTGACTTGCAAACGTCTCCAAACTAAACGCATCCCTGTCCATGCAAGATGCTGATAAGTAGCCGTGCTGTATCTGCCATAGCAGAAGCGTATCTTCAAAAATTCAGACAGTGAAATCCCGCTCGTCTTATTCCCTTTAGTGGTGGTAGACTCATTTTCCTCCGCACTGCAGGTGTCTGGCCATGATACAGGCGTGGGATACAGCGGGAGATAATGCTTATTCTCATGAACTATTGCTGAGCGTTTTGATTGAACTGTCAGATCAAGTTGCTATTCTAACAAGAAATCTGTCAAGCATGCTTTTTCACCCCATGTTTATTTTCTGCCCAAAGCCCGGCCTATTTCCTTTAAATGCCATTGTGCTGGAGTCTACGTATCACCCATCCTACCATCAACAGTGTCCGTTCAAAATGGATTGCAGAGATGTAATTCACTGCACACACGTCAAATATAAAACTTGATTTGGGTTCCCATGAGAGAGAGAGAGAGAAAAAAAATGTTAATCAGCGGTTGCTCTTTCACAGCTCAGGAGATTGTATGGAGTTGTTTCATTTAATTGTCTCATTCATCATCTCTGTGATGAATTCATTCATGTTTCTCCTAAATAAAGCTATTAAAACCAACAAACTAACTAACAAACAAACATATGAATACATACATACATACATACAACTACTACTAAAATAATGCAATTCTAATAAAATACAATACAAAATAACACAATTTAATAAAAATACAATTAATGTTTTATTTTTTCGTATTTGAAGTATAGTTAAAAAATAAATATGCATATAATGACTAATTTTAAAATGATATTTAGAACTATTTTGATAGCAAACTCTTGTAAAATGAATACGAATATACTAACTCATTTTAAAATTATCTGGTAGACCGACGGGTAGAATAAAAGAGATATCCAATTATTATTATTATTATTATTATTATTATTAATAATAATTAAAAATCTCTTATTAAAAAAACATTAAGAAAATAGAATTGAATACAAATATAATACTAAATACAAAAATTAATACAAATATAATAGCTCATTTAAAAATTATTTGGTAGAAAGACAGGTAAAATGAAAGATATAGATATCCAGTTTATTATTATTGTTATTATTGTTGTTGTTGATGATGATAAATATTTAATACAACTGAATAAAAGTAATAACATTATTTAAAATAATATAACAATAATATAACTAGCCAAATAATAAAACAAACCAAATAATAAAAATAGTTAAAAAATGTCTCTTTTAAGAGGTGATACAAGGTTAACTAATAATGACATAACGAGGGCAGGAACAGGAAAACCATATATGGGCACAAGAGGGAAAACCAATACTACGAGTTCAGGGGTGTGACATAGGCATATAGAATTATAAAATGAATATGGATATAACAACTCATTTTAAAATTATTTCATAGACAGACAGGTAGAATGAAAGATAGAGATAGACTCCTAAATAGATATTTTACCATATTTTTGTGATAGAAATTATTAGATTAATATATGTCAAGAGTGCAACATAAAAAAATCTACATCATAACACAACTTCTAACCTTTGTCACAAAAGACTTTCTTCGTTGCCTTTTTCCCTATCATGCAATAGAAATCATAAGAAATAATATATCAGTTCAAAACTTAAAATCTCAAAATTCATCCTTTGAAAGTCATTTTAAAATCAGACATTGCATTACCACGGAAAATGGACATTAAAATCACATTAAATACATTTTCATTCATGAATTATAAAAATGTAAGTCTGGACAGTGCTTTTTTTTGTGTGTGTTCAGAAATGGGAGTGACAGTTAAAGGGTTAATTAATATTTGATAAATTAATAAAAAAAAATAACATTAAAATAATATAATAGCAATAAAAATTTAATAATAAAAAGTTTAAATTAAATAATGTGTTTTATTAAAAAATATTTTAAATAAAAATATTATTTTAAAATAATGACATTTCATGATTGCAAGCTTTGGTATCTTGGTACACAAACACAGACTGATGCATAGTTGAGAAATTAATTTAATTTCATTTATTTGGAAAAGGACATTGGAACATTACAGAGATTACATTTGTGATTTTCCTCTTGTATGTGTGCTCAGTTAAAATGAATCGCAATAAATTAAATGATAGTAAGCCAGACAAATTTGAACTTAAGCAATTATGTATTTAGCCTTTCCAAAAATGCTTTATTAATAAACATGTCAAATTATGATGATAGCCTTATTACCAGACTTACAATAACATCAATTAACCTATATAATTGTCGTACGCTCATAACCTGCTCTTTAACCTCATGTAATGGAGTTTGACATGCTGTAAGCCTTTTTCCCCTTCAGTAATTACCTCAATCAGCAGATTCCCCTCCGTTCGTCTGGGTTCAGATTTAAACGAAGGCCTTTACATGTGGAGGGAGAATCCTGTCACTAATTGGAGCAATGCAAAGGCGCTTAATGAGAACAAGGAAACAATATATAAAGGGAAACTGTACAAATGTCCCTGTGTTTAGAATATACCCTCAGAGGAAACTTGCGCTTTGACATTTAAAGCAAACAAATCCATATGGTAGGCCCGGATGCCCACGCATTAAGCAATGTGTGACAGCAGCTCTCTGCGATGCAATTGAATTACTGTACGCTTTGAAATCCCAAAGCGACGGAACGAATGCGAGGGCTAGACAAAGAGCGGGCTCGACCCGTTTCTAATGTCTGAACAGTCAGCCAAAGCAGCAGCCAGAAAACACACATCACCGACGGTGGTCCCGTCCTCGTGCGGGAGAGCCATCAGCAGAGTGGAAGCGCGACACGCAGGGCATTCTGGGAATTAAACGTGTCACAAGTCATTAACCCTGAGCTTAGAGCGAGATGTGTGGAAGCCCATAGGCGGGCCAGAAAGCTATTGATTCACTACATACTGGACCCTGATGCTGGGAGCGAGGTTAAGGCAAGGAGAAGCTTACTGCAAAATCCACAGCTGCTTCCCTCCTTTCTCACCCTGATGTGGGGTCTATTCCTCTGGGTGACCTCTAAGTGAGTCGGCCAGGCTGTGAAGAGACTGTAAATGTCTGTAATATGCTGCTGTTTCTTCTGTTAGCAGTTCTGCCACAGTTTACACGAATGTTAGTCATTCGTGTAAACTAGAACACACGAATGTTCTAGAACAAAAAATTGACAGATAATGTACTCACCCCCTTGTCATCCAAGATGTTCATGTCTTTCTTTCTTCAGTCATTAAGAAATTATGTTTTTTTGAGGAAAACGTTTCAGGATTTTTCTCATTATAATGGACTGATACGGTGCCCTGAGTTTGAACTTCCAAAATGCAGTTTAAATGCGGCTTCATATGATCCCAAATGTGGTTGTAAATGATCCTAGCCAACGAAGGGTCTTATCTAGCAACTGGTTATTTTAATAAAAATAATATAATTTATATACTTTTTAATGTCTTGTCTTACTCATCTTGTCTTACCCTGCCTGAACTCTGTTTTGTTCCGGTTCATGACAGTTAGGATATGTCAAAAAACTCCCATCTCATGTTTTCCCTCAACTTCAAAATCGTCCTATATTGCTGTTTTACCTTTTTTGTTAAGGGTGTTTGATCTTCTTTGCATGTTCACTTTGCAAAGACTGGGTCGGTACTTCTGCAGTGATGTAGGATAATTTTGAAATGATTTTTGAAGTTGAGGAAGAAAATAGGATTGGGTGTTTTTCGACATACCCTAACTGTCTTGAGTAGAGGTCGACCGATTTTTTTGCTGATTAATCGGCACCGATAGTTGATTGGCGGAACTATCGGTTATCAGCAAGAATCCATGCCGATAGTTTTTTCTGGGTAGGGTCCGCTGCTGGAGCGGCTGAGAAGGTCATTATACCGCAAAGTCCCTATAGTCTTTGTTATACAGCACGAGAGCGCCCTCTAGTGGCGGAAATCACTGACAGCACGTGCCGTTTGTTTAGACACGTGACACTGCGCCGCACAGAGCGGGACACTTCAAAGGCGGATTTAAAACATCGACAACGAAACGGTGTGTACAGTATACTGTAGTGCATGTTTTCATGTCATTACTAAGCGATGAATTTGTTGACTAGATGCTGCATTAGTGGAGAAAGGACAGCAGTATACTTTTGCCCATTTGGTGATCAAATAAAGTCTTGTAGACGCCGCTTGAATTGAACACGACGCGTCCAGTGTACGCGGTACCGGATAGCTGTGAGTTCTTCTAGATGCGCCGCTGGACTTTTGCACATTGTGTGACTAACATATTTTTATATTTTGATTAAATAATCACAAATGTTCTAGAATAGAAGCAGTTAAATTATTGTTTATGTAGATATTTAAAGATGCCATCTTCAGCTTGATTGTTGATGTAATGGTAACACTTTAGAATACGAGTCCATTTGTAACATTAAGATTGAAAAAGCTGTAGAATAGAAGTGTTGTTCCTTGTTAGAGTGTGATAATTTTAGCATTTACTGATATATTTAAATTTTTTTAGTTGCTTTTATTAACATTAATGAACAATTTGAGTTGAGCACTATTTAATTTTCATTCAGTATCTGTTTTAAAAACTATTGGTTGATTACTTGGTATCGGCCAGTGTGGTCCAACCTAGTTAGCGGTATCAGTAAAATCCAATATCAATCGACCTCTAGTCTTGAGCCAGAATACACAGAGCTCAGGCAGAGCAAGACAAGAATAGCATTTGAGATTAAAAAGTGTTTCAACTGTATTGAAATTCTTCTAAAGTTTACAATCACATTTGGAATCGTTTGAAACGCATTTAAACTGTATTTTGGAAATTCACAATCAGGGCAACATATCAGTCCATTATATGGAGAAAAATCCTGAAATGTTTTCCTCCAAAAACTTTCTCCAAAACAATTTCCTAACGACCGAAGAAAGAAAGACATGAACATCTTGGATGACAAGAAGGTGAGTACATTATCCGTAAATTTTTGTTCTGGAAGTGGACTTCTCCTTTAAAGAAAAATGTTACACTCTTAAAAAAAAAAAAAAAAAAAAAAGAGGAATCTTCATTAGTTTTGATGGTTCCATGAAGAACCTTTAACATCTATTCAACCGTTACATTGCATAAACAAAACGGTTCTTTATAGTGGAAAACAATTATTTTGATTATTAAAATGGTCTTTACACTAACAAAAATGGTCCTTTTAAGAACTGTTTATTGAAAGGTTCTTTGGGGAACCAAAAATGGAATGGAATAACATCTATCGAATAACTGTGAAAACACGTATTTATAATAAATTATTGAAATCTAACTTTACATTATGTTCTTAAGGGTTAAGTCATCCCTGAATTCAAATTTCCTGATAATTTACCCACACCCATGTCATCGTTTAAAGGGCGTTTAAATTTCTTTACACTTTTATTTTGTAAACACTGGGTTGGTTACTAGGGCTGGGCAATAAATCCATAACAATAATTATCGTGCAATATACATTTCCTCGATAAACAATAACAAGAGTTCGATAAATAGTCGATATAGTGTTTATGCGACAAAGACGGAACAAAAGAGCTCTAGTCAAAGTGCGCCACTTGGACCATTTATCCGCTCGGATCAAAGTTCAAACGGCTGCGCGGCGCAAACTTACTAGAGCAGATGCATTCACTGATGAGTCTCAGTCATTAAACAGCACTTGAATTCAGTGAAGAACACAAATGACTTGGTTCAAAGCCAGATGAAACAGGGCTGACAAACAGGAAAAACACTGTGCGCAACAATACAGAAGCCTTTTTAATTTACAAATTGGCATCATTTACCATAGATTTACTGTAGTAACACTAACTGCACAGTGGTATTGTGTCAGAAATGTGGGTAGTTTTGCGTTGAATTTTATTAATATACTAATGTAGACATGCATTAAATGTATTGGAGGAGGAATAATGGATATAATTACAGTATTTTTTGTGATTACGCTATAGTGTTTATGCATTTACACTAAATGTATTTAGACTACTGTTTTTCATACAAATACCTAGGAACCATATTACAATTTTACCATGCTATTGAGGTGTTATCTGAAACCTTATCCACAATGTAAACTGTTGAAAAACTCAAAACACGGTGCAATTCTGAGTGTGCTACAAACAGGTGAGTGGGCTGGACAAACCACCTGTAGTAACGCATTCTTTATCTCTATATGCTCCAGACACTTTCTTATTAACACTCCACGTTAAAAGGACCAAATAAGGACTTAACAAATGTTTACTTGTCAGTGCACCACAAATCATATTGCACTATTTGCTTCTTAACCTTTAAATACCTCTTCTGCACATTATCATGCACAGTTATTATGTAAAGTACTTGTATAGTCTGTCTTAGGTTATGTGTATGTATAGTCAATTATTTATAGTATATGTATAGTTACATGTATAGGTTTAAAAATTTATTTCTACTTCTAGTGTATGTTTATATTTATGTTTATTTATGCAGCACCATGACAATAATTAATGATAATACTATGGAAGAGCAATGGTTAATTAAAAAACAAACAAACAAAAAAACTCCTAACAGTCAGAATAATTAAATTTCACCATATAAAGATGAGGTTGCTACAATTTTTACAGATATTACTGATTTTTATAATGAACATATATTTACATCTGCATCCTAACTCAAGCTACTATCAAATGTGTATTTCTAAGAGACAAAAATGTGCTATTGTTAATAATATCAGGCAACACAAACCTATTTTTGATTTAAAACAATATTACTCATTAAAACTGCAGAACTAAGGCATTTTTTTCTATTAGGATATTTATTTTGTTAAGGAAAAAATACTGGAAAAATTGTAAAGAATTCAACGTGTTTGAATTAAAGTGTTTGTCATGTTCTGACCATAAAGCACAATTTAAAACCACAATTAACCATCTAGTTCAACTTTCACATTGTAGCAAAAATATGCCTTTAAACTTGAAAGAAATAAAAATTTATCGTGAAAATTACTGATATCGACAGATATGAAAAAAAACTATTGCGACACATTTTTTGGCCATATCGCCCAGATGAGCATTTGTGGTTTCAAAATATATATTTCTATTTATTTATTTATTTATTTTTTTTTGTTTAGAAAATGACAGACCGTCTCGCTAGATAAGACCCTATTCCTTTGGAACTGCAATTTGGACCTTCAACCCTTTGGCTCATTGAAGTCCACTATATGGAGAAAAATCCTGGAACGTTTTAATCAAAAACGTTAATTTCTTTTCAACTGAAGAAAAAAATACATGAACATCTTGGATGACATAGGGGTGATAAGTATTGGAACAGTAAGGACAAATTTGCTCTGTTTGCTATGTAGTATTGTTATGTAAGAAAACTGAAAATATGATTAAAAGATGAATATGAGACAAAACGACAGAATGTCACATTTCATTATTGGGTGTTTCAACACAGAAATGTTTTACCAGCTAAGAAGATCAGCACTTTTAGAGTTCATCCCACTATCTGATGTGAGCATAAGTCTCATAGTTCTTTCTGAACACACACCAGGATGAAGACGAGGGAGCTCACTCTGAAAGAAAAGCAAGCAGTTTGGATACTTGAAGAAAAGAGGAAATCAATTAGAGCTATAGGAAAAAACAAAGGGCATGGAGAAATCAAGAGTTTGGAGACCACCGGAGACATCAGCAGCCATCAACAACCTGATCAGCTGAGAAAAACAACAGGAGTTGATGACAGGCAAATCATAAAAGCTTTGAAAATGAACCCTAAAATACATGTCTGTAAAATCACCAACAAACTCCAGAAAGCTGGGGTGCTGCTCTGACAATCTACTGTCCACAGGAGACATTGACATTGCTGAAATTACACAGCAAGATGCAAACCTCTGACCAGCACCAAAAATAGAAAGGCAAGATTAGAGTTTGCAAAAGCTCTTGGTGAACTATGCTTTTTAAAGATATATTTTATATAGTACAATTGCTATAAATAAATGCTAGGATGTTAGAATATTTTCTTGGTTTAGTATTGTTGTTTATGTAGTTACAATAGTTAAAAGCATATAGATTAAGTTTCTCAATTCTGTAATAATTTACTCATTTTCCTGAATTACTGAATTTTCTTTTTTAGCAGGAACTAAGCCTTTAAGGTCATTGTTTGAAATGCATTTCTGCCTCTTCTGAAAGAACTAAAAAATCATTGAAAAGTCTATGTAAACACATTTTTGCAAACATTCTTTTAGCTCTATTTACTTCAGAAGGTATCTCATCTTTGGCAAAGGAATTGCATTTCATTTCATTTCTGATTCAAGAGGAATGAAAAGCAAAACTGATAAATTCCTTATGATTCTCATGCCTAGTATAGCAGAATGCAGTGTAGATCTCTTTGGACAAAAGCAGCTGCTAAATGCATGAATTTAAATGTTGGGTTTAAGACTAAGAGATCAATCACGTTTATACTCTTGAGGAAGGCACCAGGCAACTGCAGGTGGACTGTCCCAGTAGTAAGATCATAGTGTTGCTCTGTGTCAACATTTCCACAAATTCCACATGCTTGTGTGGTGATAAATAAAGATTGTGGATTCTCTTTGCAGTGGTTCCATCATTCCCTTCTGACCAGCGAACGGCTGTAGCATCAAAAGCAAAGACTCTAGTCTGAGACCAATCCATCACGGTGGGGATTTCTGAATGGGAGTCTCTCCCGTGTGTGACCACAGAACGAGACGCACGACATCAATCGGGAAAACATTTTCCCGGAGTCTCTGCACTAAGAGCATCGTGCGGATGTCTGCCGAGACCCCGACTGACACTCCGGTAAATAACACTGGGAAAGAATGATGTCACATCAAAAGCAATTTGATCACACGGTGCAGAAAATGAAAGAGGAGAGAAGTGTTGTCAGACTAAAAGGAGTATGAGGAGAGGAGACAGTTCAAACACATCCAGCAATGGAAGATTTAATTTGCTGGCGATAGAAATTCGGCAGGAGTGTTGTCATAAGACCAGCGGAGCAGCTAGAGACGCCAAAGCCAGAAATAACAGCCCTTTCATGACTGTTACTCTTGTTAAATCAAAGATGGCTTTATTATAACTTTCAAAAACCGAGTGTGATGACATCTCTTCACACGAATCTTTCCACTGTGAAATGGCTGATGAACTCTCTTTAGTGTTGCACTGCTGTATTGTTGCTCACACAAAGTGTTATTGGTACAAACTCTAAAGCCAAGTACTGAGAAGGGTCTGGCTGCAGACGCGCACCTGCACTCTCAGACGCCTGCACTCTCAGACACCTGCGCTTCCGGAAGTGACGTCACTTGGAGTCGATTTTATTTTTACTTTATTTTAGTTATTTATTTATTTATTTTTAATTGAATCTCTCAACATTTTACAACAGTAGCCAGGTGGTGAAGACAGGAAAAAATAAACCAAATTACAATGTCACTTGCAGTCGCCACCTGCACTCTCTGCTACCTACGACATCACTTGTAATCCACACAAATGGTGTGTGTTGCCAATAAAGACAAGACGCTGTGGTCGTTACACGATTAAAACCAATTGAATAACATAACGTACAGGGTCCTGCAAGTCATCTGTAGGAGATAAAAACAAGACCTGCAAATCCATGGCCACAGAACAGCAGAATATGAACGCAATGCGCAAAGTCTCTCGTTAAGCTTTTTCCTCCCGTAGAAAACCATTAACACTTGATATGGCTTAATGTATTAAGATACATTAAGTGCCGTTAAACGATCAAATTTGTAATATAGTGTATTAATCTAGGCAAGGCAAGGCAAGGCAAGTTTATTTATATAGTACATTTCATACACAGAGGTAATTCAAAGTGCTTTACATAAAAGGAAGTAGAATAATCATAAAAACAATAATAAAAACAATAATCATAAAAAAGGAAGTAGAACAATCATAAAAACAATGATCACAACAATAAAACAAAAAATGTAAAATGTAAAAACTGATTGATATAATGATTTAAAAATTGATTTAAAATAAATTTAAGGCAGTTAAAACAGAAAATGATTATACATAATGCAATCAGTTCGGACGAAGCACAGTGCTCATTCAGTAAATGCACAGCTAAACAGATAAGTTTTGAGTCTAGATTTAAATGTAGCTAATGTTTTAGCACATTTGATCTCTTTTGGAAGCTGGTTCCAACTGCGGGCAGCATAATAGCTAAAAGTGGATTCCCCTTGTTTTGTGTGAACCCTTGGTATTTCTAACTGACTCGATCCTAATGATCTGAGTGGTCTGTTAGGTTTATATTCATCTATCTAATCTAATGTACTTCAAGGCAAGCATATGGCCATGAACACAATGCGCAAACTTTCACTTTTATACTTGCCCAGCAAACGCTTAATGTGGCAAAACGGACTAAGATGATAAAGACCAAATTCAATATAAACCCTACTGTTGTCAACAATATACCAGCAGATATGAACGCGCCATAAGAAAGGCATTATGTGATATTAAAAGGACCAACTCTGTATAGGCAAGTAGATGATCCCAGAACGCAATGCGTTAAATAGATGTTTTCCTCCCGTAGAAAACCAATATAAACAAAAGACAATGATATAAAAGAGCTGTAGAGATTATTCTTTATGGGAAAACACGAATGTACGCGGCGTTGCGTTTAGTCTGGGCTCACCTGCGTGTAGCTGTTTTAATAATGAATAGGAGCATACTGAGTTTAGACTTTATCATCTTAATCTGTTATGCCACATTATGCCACATTTTGCGAAGGAAAACATATAGCCTACATATACATTATATTAATAAACTGTATATCGAATTTCATCTTTTAATTGCATCTTAATACATTGAGCCATATTAAGTGTTAATGGTTGTCTGCGGGAGGAAAACTCTTAACGAGAGACTTCATATTCTCTCGTTCATTTCCTGCTTCATATTCATATTCGTTCATATTCTGCTGTTCTGTGGCCATGGATTTGTGGGTCTTGTTTTTATCTCCTACAGATGACTTGCAGGACCCTGTATGTTATGCTAAATTAGTTCTAATCGTTTAACCACCACAGCATCTTGTCTCCACTGGCAACACACACGATTTGTGTGGATTGCGAGTGACGTCACAGGTAGCAGAGAGTGCAGGTGGCGATTACGAGTGACATTGTAATTTAGTTTATTTTGTCTTGTCTTCACCACCTGGCTACTGTTGTAAAATGTTGAGAGATTCAATTAAAAAAATAAAAAAATAAATATATAAAATAAAGTACAAATAAAATAGACTGCAAATGACATCACTTGCGGAAGTGCAGGCATCTGACAGTGCAAGTGCAGATGTCTGCAGCCAGACCCTATTGCAAGTACTAAAGTTTCTTGTGTGTAACTCATCCTGTTTGAGCTACAAGTATGAGTGATATCAAATTGTGCCTTGTGCTAATAATACAAGTGATCAAACTAATAATAACTAACAATTTAATAAAATAAGATAAACTAAAAAACACTCTAGAGAACAGAACAACACTCTCTTGATTTGAATCAGTTCATAAAAAACACCCATCAACTCAATAAATGAATAAATAAATAAACTTGGACTTCTATGACTGCATAGCAACATGTTAAACTCCCCTGAACAACCACAAAGCATAGATCTGAAGGGTTACTAGGAAGCTACAGGCAGGTGAGTGTGTTCTATTAACGTTGGAGCTGAACTCTTGCCACACTTGCAATATACAAACACCCCAAAATCACCCTAGCAACACCTTAGCAACATTTCAACCCCCAACATCATAGCAACTACATACCAACATAGTAACCCTCCAAAGCCACCATAGCAATTACATAGCAACATACTAATTCCCCAGAAAACCCTAGCAACACCACAGCAACATACCAACACCCAAACCACATTAGCAACTCCACAGCATTCTACATTCTAACATTCTAACCCCCCAACACCATGGCAACTGCATGCTAACATCTAACCCCAAAACCAACCTAGTAAGAGCACAGCAACATACTAACCCCCCAATGCCACCCTAGCAACACCATAGCAGCATTCTAACCCACAAAACCACCCTAGTAACTGCAGAGCAATATACTAACCCCCCAGAAAGCCCTAGCAACACCACAGCAACATACTAACCCCCAAAACCACATTAGCAACTGCACAGCAACATACTAACCCCCCAAATCCACCCTAGCAACTCCATAGCAACATACTAACCCCCAAAACTGCACAACAACATACTAACTCCCCAAAACCACCCTAGCAACACCATAGCAACACACTAACTAAAACCACTCTAGCAACTTCACAGCAACATACTAACCAAAACCACCCTAGCAACTCCATTTTAACACACTAACCCCCAAAACTACTCTAGAAATTGCATAGCATCATACTAACCCCCAAAACCACACTAGCAACTCCATAGCAACATACTAACCCCCAAAACTGCACAGCGACATATTAACTCCCCAAAACCACCCTAGCAACTCCATAGCAACATACTAACCCCCAATACACCCTAGCAACTCCACAGCAACATATTAACCCCAAAAATCACTCCATATCAACACACTCACTTCCAAAACTACTCTAGAAATTGCATAGCATCATACTAACCCCCAAAACCACACTAGCAACTCCATAGCAACATACTAACCCCCAAAACTGCACAGCGACATATTAACTCCCCAAAACCACCCTAGCAACTCCATAGCAACATACTAACCCCCCAATACACCCTAGCAACTCCACAGCAACATATTAACCCCAAAAATCACTCCATATCAACACACTCACTTCCAAAACTACTCTAGAAATTGCATAGCAACATACTAACCCCCAAAACTGCACAGCGACATATTAACATCCCAAAACCACCCCAGCAATTGCATAGCAACATACCAACCCCCCAAACCACCCTAGCAACTCCATAGTAACATGCTTAGCCCCAAAACCACCGTAGCAACTCCACAGCAACATACTGACCCCCAAACCACCCTAGTAACTCCATAGCAACAAACTAACCTCAAAACCACCCTAGCAACTCCATAGTAACACACTAAGCCCAAAAACCACCCTAGCAACTCCATAGCAACATACTAACCCCCCAAACCACGAACTTCCAAAACTACTCTAGCAATTGCATAGCAACATACTAACCCCCAAAACCACACTAGCAACTCCATAGCAACATACTAACCCCCAAAACCACACTAGCAACTCCATAGTAACATACTAACCCCCAAAACTGCACAGCGACTTATTAACACTCCAAAACCACCCTAGCAATTGCATAGCAACATACTAACCCCCCAAACCACCCTAGCAACTCCATAGTAACATACTAAGCCCAAAAACCACCCTAGCAACTCCATAGCAACATACTAACCCCCAAAACCACACTAGCAACTCCATAGCAACATACTAACCCCCAAAACTGCACAGCGACATATTAACACCCCAAAACCACCCCAGCAATTGCTTAGCAACATACCAACCCCCCAAACCACCCTAGCAACTCCATAGTAACATGCTTAGCCCCAAAACCACCGTAGCAACTCCACAGCAACATACTGACCCCCAAACCACCCTAGTAACTCCATAGCAACAAACTAACCTCAAAACCACCCTAGCAACTCCATAGTAACACACTAAGCCCAAAAACCACCCTAGCAACTCCATAGCAACATACTAACCCCCCAAACCACGAACTTCCAAAACTACTCTAGCAATTGCATAGCAACATACTAACCCCCAAAACCACACTAGCAACTCCATAGCAACATACTAACCCCCAAAACCACACTAGCAACTCCATAGTAACATACTAACCCCCAAAACTGCACAGCGACGTATTAACACTCCAAAACCACCCTAGCAATTGCATAGCAACATACTAACCCCCCAAACCACCCTAGCAACTCCATAGTAACATACTAAGCCCAAAAACCACCCTAGCAACTCCATAGCAACATACTAACCCCCAAAACCACACTAGCAACTCCATAGTAACATACTAAGCCCAAAAACCACCCTAGCAACTCCATAGCAACATACTAACCCCCAAAACCACACTAGCAACTCCATAGTAACATACTAAGCCCAAAAACCACCCTAGCAACTCCATAGCAACATACTAACCCCCAAAACCACACTAGCAACTCCATAGTAACATGCTAACCCCCAAAACTGCACAGCGACTCCATAGCAACATAGTAAACCCCAAAACCACCCTAACAACTGCATAGCATCTAACTAATTCCTTCCCCAAAAGCACCGTAGCAACACTACTGCAAAATTTCTACCCACACTAACACCACAGCAATTGCATACCGCAACAACATAATAATCCATCAAAACCACCCTAGCCCCATATCATCAAAACTGTTTTCTGAATTCTGTTCAACACGTGAAACAAGTAAATTATACCTGATATTTAAGTGATTGCTGCTTCTTTCCATGGATTCAAGAAACAAACCCACCATCAGTAGTCCAGGAACTTGTTTTACCATTAAATATCAGTGTAGTTGAACATCTGATGTTGGTACAGCACTCTTCATGTACCATTCATGTAGCATTCATCTGTGGCGCAGGTATCAGATCACTAAAAAAACAAACAAACAAACATCTGTGAGCATGTTAATATCAGGAGCATCTGTGTAAGTGGGCTAATAAAAGAAAGACTTACTCCTTTGGTGGATCTCACAGTGCGTTGCATCGCATTCTTCTAACTCCTCACAACGCGTCTTCTTCCAAAAACAAGATGCAAGTAGCCGAGATGAACAATGAAGTCAAGTCTCGCTGCTTTGTTTACGTTGATGTGGGCGGTACGCCGCGTGCGCCTCCACATGGATGATTATAATATCAAAAATGTAAGCAGCTCGTGGGCGTCATCAAATTAAAAATAATTAGGTCTGACGAGAAAGACTGGACATGGCGTTGGTTTCATACAGATTACTTTAACACAGGATATTTGTTTTCGATAAGACTTACTACATTTAAAATGAATGTCAACATGTCAAGCTTTTTATAGATATATCACTCATGTCTATGTGTGGAGTATTCGCTGAGTTTCAGTTCATTTTAGTGACGCATTTCTAAATGACGATCACAGAGAACAACGCGGCAGACTGCACACCCTGTTTGTTTTCTTTAGTTCACAAAACCACAGAATGTTGTTGTTATTATGAGTGTATACAAATAAAAGTAGACCATTTACAGATTCGACTGATGTATTGTTCTCATCTGTAGGCGTTTTTCAACCACAGAGGGTTAACCCTCCAAAACAACCTAACTAACCCCTCCTCCCAAAACCACCCTAGCAACACCACTGCAACATGCTACCGAACCTAACACCTTAGCAATTGCATAGCAACATAATAATGCCCCAAAACCCCATATCCACATACATATCAATAGGGTAATCTCTAATCTGTAACCTACTAGCTATATTAATGGCATGGAGACTATGGTTACAATGGTCATTTTTGAAAGGGGATTTAAAAAAAAAAAAAAAACACTGAAAGTCAGATGTGTTTCAGATCTACATTTGCTCTCGACAGCGTTGCGTCCTCTCCTGTGAAGCCTGTGTCGCTCAAGCTGGGCCGGGCCACTAAACGACAGCTTTACTTACGCCTGACAGCCTGTCGCCGCTCACAGATCAGGTCTGTCTCCTGCATATATTCTAATTGCTACAGCAAGCGTGAAAAGCTATGCTGCGTGTCCATCAATCTCTCATCTGCAGACAGCAGGTTGAGGAGAAATGTATTCTGGGGGCAAGGATATATGAGAGGCTGAGGAAATATATGCAGCGCTACATGTTATTTAACGGAGTCTCTTGAATATTGAAGTGATGGAGGGACTGCAATGCAACTCCAGTACCCTTCTCATAAAGCGCCTGCGGTCACTCGTCTCAGCACACGGGGGAGTGGATATACACATTCTTTTGCATAATGCATCCCAGCATGCCCTGTATCTGAAAGAAGCACTTTCTGAGAAAACAGGGAATTTAGGAATATAATATGCATGATATCTTCCAAAGCTCTGCACCACGGGCTGAATTTGTTTTTATATATGTGGGCATGCCCTGAAACACAAGACGCTGGAAACAAGCAAACGTTTGCGTGAGACTATAATGGTTAAAAAATACTGGCAGAATAGGGCATTTTTCATGAAAGCCTCATAAAATATCTCACCCTTAAACAAGCAAAATGCCCCAAAACATTTTCTTTTTGAATGTAACAGAACACGAAAAGGAATAATTGGGACAAAAAACTACAAAATGAGCTTGAATTTCATATCAGACTCTTTCATGGCTGTCTATCATTGCCTGGGTTTCTTCATCCATACCAACACATGCTGTTCCTGATAGCGGATAGCTATTTATTTGGACATGCTTTTATACTAGGACTAACAAAGAAAAAAAAAACTCAAATGACTTACCCTGTTTATCTCATCGCCTATGATAAATCGAACACCCTGCAATTTATTTCTTTTGGCATAGGAAATGAATTCACTCAGGCGGAAATCAGAATGTTGATCAGCGGGTTGCAGAATAATATGAATTTGATGAGCTGACCATCCATAAAAATGCATTTTTAAACAGTACATCTGAGTTAAAATTTACTTTTAATCAACGAGGCGGCGATTTAGAGACCGGAAACCTGCTGCAAGCGTCAGCAAAGAGTGAATGGCTTGATTTTTTGCTCTGTAATGGTCCTATGATTGTGGTTTGTGATGTTTGGCCTTTTTGATTAAAGTCAAAAGCATGTGATGACTCAGAAATATACTGTAGTCAGCCCGTATTTCAGAATAATAAATCGCATCAATCTAGACCACAATGTCCTTTAATGAAAACAAAAGAAAAAATAACCAGCTCCATTCACATATAAAGGAATCGCTACATTGTTAAAGAAATATTTCCCCAGAAAATGAAAACTCTGAAAATGAAAATCATCATTTATTCAGCCATCAGATATGTCAAAGGATGATGGACATATTGATGGACAAAAACTTTGACATGAGGGTGAGTAAATGATGACAGAACTTTCTTGCTTAAAGCTTAACGTGATGAACAATCCCTTTAAGCAAAGCATGTCACAGAATATCAGAATATATTCAGCAGCTGTAAAACAGAGTTATATCAAAGCAGGCTTTCAGGACTTATGCATTTTGGATTTAATGAAATATGCTGCTAAAAGGGGCTTATATGAGAGCTACATTATTAAATTTGAATACTTGTTTAAACATGCTAGAGTTCAGATGAGGAACACATCAGGGTTATTTTAGAATATTCTGAATATTCCAGATTTTAGGTTTTATTTCACATGTATGCACAACTATGGCATTTTTTATTTATTTACTGTGACTTATCTTACAATTTTGACTTTTTAGCAATTCTGCAATTTTTTATAATTGCATTGCATAGACTTACAAACAACTCAGAACTGCGATATATAAACTGAATTGTTCTCGCAATTTACATCTTGCAATTCAGAATTTATATTTATAATAGAGTTTATAATTCTGAGTTTTTTTTATCCATTTATCTATCTTTTTTCTCAGAAATGTCAGAAAAAAGTCTGAATTGTGAGATCAAAACAAGCAATTACTGTATGTTTATTTATTTATTTTTTTAATTCCACAAGTGGTTATATCAAGTGCAAGCACTGTGCATGCATTGCAAATGCACATTAAGGGTGCATAATTGAAATATGCATCTTAAATGTGTATGCAAAGCATACTAAATATTCATAGTGCAAGACGAAGACATGACTGCGCAAAAACACTGCATCATTTTTTACAATGGCTGCATCATTTTGACACACAAGAATATCTCAGATGTGACTTAAGGAACTGATAAGGAACTGATGCACAGGACCACTTCAATACTACCACTGACTGTCAATAAGCTTTCAGTTAAAACCGTTCCTTTGCACCAAGATAAGTCTGTCCATTATTAGAAAGACAGCGGCAGGATATAGACAACCATCCTAACCTCCTCCACACATGAGCGCTGGAAAATAGATCTGCTCTCCAGCACGTCTGCTCTCATTAAGTAAACGTCAGTGAAGCTAAAGACGACCTCTCGCCGGACAATAAAGTACTGTCGATATTTGCTGGTTTCATCTCATCTGTTTTCACTTGCTTTTCTGTCACACTTAAGTTTCTGCTGGAAAGCCCAAAGAGAATTCACATGCTACTCAAACTATACAGATTGTTAGATTATGATTCATGGATCTCAAAACATACAAGCAGGTTGAAAATAGTATGGCCATGGTGCCTGGAGAGCATACCATTTCTGGTGGAATTCTGAAGTACAAACGTGTGCTTGCATTTGAGCTAATATTATCCACAACCCACTACTTTTTTTTTATTGAAAATGGTGAGAAATGTGGGAGCTAAAATTGTCACATCAGTAGAAATGCCATTCAAAACACATTTTGCTTCCATATTTCTAAGTGCATTAAATGTAGGCAAATAGATTTTATAAATTTAGATACATACAAACACATACACTTACATACAAACATTTATCACATGCAACAGAGAGGTTTCTCAAGGGCATGGAATTTATTAGGGATGCTATGTCATGTCCCTGTCAATACACAATTAAATACATAACCATTGTTGTTGTAATTTCGGTCGCATCTGAAATAGGCCATACTATTGATATTACCTGAGAAGATAAAGAAATATGCTAGAAAACTGTGCGCTTTCAAGGATGTACATTTAATACATAGGCAGAGCAAGAACATATAGGTAGCCTAAGTGTTTAAAACATACGTGTACATTTCAGCTGAATGACAAAGTTTACCCTCTTTAACCTTATGTTGCTATGCTGTTGTGTTCATCTG
The DNA here is from genome assembly GCF_022985175.1 of Labeo rohita. Classification (NCBI taxonomy): domain Eukaryota; kingdom Metazoa; phylum Chordata; class Actinopteri; order Cypriniformes; family Cyprinidae; genus Labeo; species Labeo rohita. The sequence continues at coordinate 35,655,202 of NC_066876.1, forward strand.
CTTCTCCCATTTGCTCTTTGATAAATTTAACATTCATTTCAGTGGTATGAGATGACTGGATGCTTTCATCTGATTTCCTATTGAACTGTCACCAACTGATTTGCAGTGGATGAAACAGAGCTGTTTGAATCTCCGAATCAGTTAATCATTGCGTCGCAAAATGATTCACTGTCCCAAAGCGCTCCAATTGGATCGCGAATCATTTGATTTAGGTCGGAACCTCAAAGCAATTTTTTTTTTTTTTAAATAATGTTTATTTTACTAAACAATATGTTAGATACAGATACAAATACTGTATTACATACAGAGACAAAAAAGGCTATACATCTTATTAGGAGGAATAAAGAAATACAGTTTTCATTGCTTTCGAATTAACAGAATTTTGTAAAGTTTCCATATACTTATCTAAGTATCTTCTTTTAAATGAGAAGTCACTTGCAAAATAAAATTGGAAAAACATTATAAATTCTGACCAAAATGTTTCTGTATAGGTGCATTGCCAAATATAGTCTGATTGATAGCAACTAGGAGGAAATTACATGAAGGGTGAATGCATTAAGATTATACTACAGAACCTCAAAGCGCGTATCGCAAATCATTTATTTCAGATCGGAACTTCAGCGCAGTTTCGTGAATCATTTCTCGAATTGAATGATTTGCGATTCTGATGGTTCGCGAATCGTAGCGGGTTCGAGAATCATTTGATTTAGATAGGGACTTAACAGCGTGTATTATTAATCTTTTTCTGAATTCTTTTTTTTTTTTTTTTTAATCAAACAGTACAACACATCAAACCATTATGGCAGTACAATTATAAAAACTAAACAAAGAATAAAAAATGGTATACACAAATACATATCCCTTAAGAAGAAATTAAACATGGTTTTGCTAAAAGGCCTAACCATGTTTTTGTTGTTGTTGTGTTTTTTTTTTTTTGTATAACCACAGTTTTACTACAAATATCATGGTTAAACTATGGTTAGTCCAAACCTGGACATCGCTTGTTATGATTTTCAAGGGTATAGAATTTAGTAGGGATGCTATGATATCCCTACCAATGCACAGTGACTACTAAATTGTCCCTAGCAATAATTTTGATCAAACATTTAATTTTTGTCTGCCATTATCCCCACCAATGCTACAATCACCATGCAAATTATGTTGTGTTTGCATGTCCCAGTGCCTCATAAAACCTTCCCATCACCAGTAAAGTACATTATTGCACAGCATCATAGAAGAGTGCAAATTGGGATGCAGCTTATGTAAAATGATATATGTATAATGTCCATCTTGAACCTCAAAGCTGTTTAAAGAGGCTGAAAATTTCTGGAAATGTATGGAAATCACTTGTTGTAGATTTCATTAGTTTTTAATTTGTGTTCCAGCTGGCTGCCGGAACATATGTCATTGCCTATAATTTGTTTTTGTTCAAAATAACAGTTTGACCTGGAAATAGGATGTGCGGCATTATATAGCAATGTTTTTTTTTTCTTTTTAAATCAAAAGCACTGTGACTGGATATAAAACAAACAAACAAACTTAATGTTCTGTCAGCTATTTGCCTGAATTATTTCTCATTTTCATTTTGTTTACTTGATGTACTAAAATAATTACTGAAAATAAATAAATAAATCAATTATAAATGTGTGATTTTTAAATTAATTTAAAGTATAATTAAAACTAATAAAAATAGCAAAAAAACCCAAAAACTTTAACAAAAATCTAATGAAAAACAAAAACGTTAAAATAAAAACTGATTCAACTATTCATAAAACAGTATCTTAGTGATACTACAATAACACTGGTGTGTATCTAAAAGACTTTGCTAAACCAACGAACTCTATAAGCAATGACATGTACAGTTCCCTGTTTAATTGGTTTTAATTATTAATGCAAATTAATTGTTAATCTATTTCTTCACAGAGCACGTTCCATCACTCTGTGCACAGATGCCTCAGGATAAGCGTTATCTCGCACCACAGTGAATGATGGCACTGTGTTGTAATGAATCACACATCACAAACTTCATTAATGTAAACTCTGCAATGTTCTGTACTAAACTCGTTCAAGGTTTCCTAGTAAAACAAGTACAGAAAGCACATGGGCTGTGTTCCAAAACCTAGTGAGTGGCATTTCTGCTGACTGCCTATATAACATCCAGCACAAATGGAACCTTGTTAGTAACAATTCCAAACTTCCTACACAGGGAGCACCTAAATGGTGTTCAGTGTACAATGTAATACAATAGTAAGGATACGAAATATTACTTTTAATTAGATTGCAATATTTTTTTTTGTGTGTGTGCACTCATCCTCACGCCTAAGAATTTGTCCAAAACAAGGTATTTTCTAAGCCAACAATATTGAACGTCCTATCTTTTGGAACAGCTTTTGCACTAGGGGTGCACTAATGCCCTAAAGTGCAGCCTGCGTAGGGTGCTCAGTAGGTTTTGGACTAAAGCCAGGGTGTTTTGAAACATTAGCATCAGTGTGAATTGAAGATGAAGTTTGTCTTTGGTTGCACTGACCTTGGATTCGCCGCAGGCCGTGTGTAATGAGGGTAAACATTATGCTACGGCTGAAAGCAGTGTGAGAGAAGATGTCAGGTCATCTAATTGAATAATTGTCCCAACAGTGCTCCTGTTTGTCTGTCTCCTCCCTCTGCGCTGATCGGCAGACAGACATTCATCATTACACCATCTCGAGTCTCGTTCGATGGCCGTATATCTATCTTTACTTTTCCATTATGGTGCTTCTGCAGTGAGCGTTTTACTGTAAACAGGTGTTATTTGTCATATGCGCACATGCAATAGGAAAAAAACGTAAATGAAAGGAAAATGTAAATTGAAGTCTTTTTCAGCTGTGCTCATTTCTAGTGATGTGTCTCATTCCAGACAGAATATGTGTGATGACATTAAATGTGTTCAGATGAAACTGTTTACATACACTGAATGCCGCATGGCTGTGAATCCAGCACAGTTGCATTGATCATAATTATGCACGACAAGAAATGTTGTCTTTCTCTTCACAAACACTGAAAATGCAAGGCAATAAGAAACTGGGAATACATTTTACTTTGTTTTCAAGATAAGTATATTATGAAATACTTTTTTTTTTAAACATATTGCTGTGTTTATATGGGCATAAAGCTACAGGCATTGGCTAAAAGAAACTAAATGTTTTGTTTTCTTGGAAGTGTTAATGAAATAAAAATAGAAACTATAAAAAAATATGTGGGGAAAAATGGCAAAAATATGTGTAAAAAAATTGAAAATACAAAAATAGAAAAATCATATCCAACATATATAGAAGCACTTTCCCTTTATAAATACTGCAACAAGATGTTGAAAATAAAACTGTAAAAGAAAGAAAGAAAGAAAGAAAGAAGGAAAGAATGAGAAAAGCATGACAGTTACTTAAAAAAAAAGAAAACTAAAAATATAAAACTATAATATCAAAAACAACAATGCAAAATGAAATGATATCTGTCTCTTAATTTATTTATCAAATTTATCATCATGTATTCATTTCAGTTATAATCATTTATTTAATTTATATAAGTTCATTTGAGTACAAAATGCTAGATTACATAATGTTTATCTTGTCACTTTTTGTGTTATTTATTAACAATGAATTAATTCATTTTAGATTTTTGAATAAAATGTTATAGTTTATTTTGCCAAAAGGCATAATATAAAATGAATTAATTAATTCATTAGTTAATGAAAATTGACAAAAGCTTGTGACAAAGTTACTTAAAACTAAAAAACAATAAATGATTTTTTTTTTTTTTTTTTTTAAAAAAAGCTGAAAATATAAAACAACAACAATGCAAAATGAAATGTTGTCTTTATATTTATTTATTTATATGGAACTAAATGGAAAATGAAAAGGGAAACAAATTTTGTCTAGTCACTTTTTGTTAGTTATTAATAATTAATTAATTAATTTTAGAATTTTAAATGAAATGTAAAAGGCATAATATAAAATTAATGAATTAATGAATGAATTAGTTAAAATTGACAAAAGTTCATGACAAAGTTATTTATATGGAAACTAAATGGAAAATTAAATAGGAAACAAATGACAAAAGCACATGACAAAAATACTTAAAACTAAAAAAAGAAAAATGAAAATATAAAAATATGAAATACAACAATAAATCATGAAATGTTCTTTCTCTCTTTCTTTTTCTTTCTTTTATTTTTTATTTATTATTCACATGATTTATTTATTCATTTATTTAATTGTGACATGGATATGTTCATTTGGGTGCATAATGCTAATGTTTACTTGATATTAAATTGTATCTAGTCACTTTTTGTGTGTTAGTTATTAATAATACATTTTTGAATTTTGAATAAAATATTTTTGTTTATTTTGGGGCAGGCAGGGGTAATATTGGAGGGAAAAAGTGTACAATTTTGTAATTGCATTAAGCTCTTTGTAAATGCCTTGGAAAAGTTGATAAAGTACATTTAAGAAATATGAACAAGATACTGGGAATATGTTTTTTTTATTTTTATTTTTTTTTATTAGGTCCATTACACACAGTTTTTAAAGAAACTGCAGTGTTTCATAAGAAAAGCATACATGAGCTAAAAATCACAGGCATGAACTAAAAGACTTGTTTTCCATAAAGCCATAACTGTATTTCCAGGTATCCAGGTATATAACCATGAAACCATTAAAGCAGGCAGAGACACACTGCTGTGAGAGTAACAACAGCATTTATGTCACATGAGAGTAAAGTGATAATAATCTTTTATAATGTGCCGCAAACAAACTTTTCAATTCTAAGAAAATCTCATGATTCTGAACGTACAGGAGAAAAGAGTTCACGCTCTGCTGCGTTGGTAATAGTTCACGGAATATATGGATTTGAAGAACAATTAACACATAGTAAGTGTCTTTTCACTCTTTTAATTAGAGGCTGTGTGAAGCCCTTGAGATGGTATCGTCAGGCAGATCAGAACTTTCTCCATGTAGACATTGTGTGGCTCTCCTTGAGCAGAAAGCACTCATTGTTCATGTAACCATGGCAATGTTCTTGGCTCTCACAGACTGTCACTTTCAATACTTTCAACATTCAAGGCTTATATGTTATTACAGTATGTTCTTATAACTCAAGAACAGTCCAGCATGTCCTAACAACCTCAAACAAACATAACAAGAGTGGCCATGCTTGCTCTAGTACCACTGACATTTCATTTTATCTGTTACGGATGTTTATTGACCAGATAACAAAGATTTTGATGCTGTTTTACATGTATTTTCTTGTCTTTATGATTTTAACAAACCTTAGGGAACCATTTGCTCTATTAACGTTTCTGCACATCCGTGCTATAGAGATAAATTATACTGTATATCAAATATAGCAAACAATCATAGATGGTAAAAAATTTCCACCTACTTAAAATTCAAATGATAAGGTCAGTTGCTACCTTAAAGATTTAATTATGATCTACTTGGCCCCAATCCAGAACCAGCCCACCGGACCTTCCCGAGTCAAGACCGCTGGCCACAATGCCTGCGACGGTGGAGGTTCCAGTGGGACGTGAGGGTGCTGAGGACAGCATCGCCCACTGCACCGCCGCTGAGGGTGAGCAATGTCTGGATCTGGGACATTTAAATATGGAACAAGATTTGATTGATTTCTCTGAGGATATATATGTGGAACTTCCTGCCTGCCTGGATTTCCCACCCACTCTCCCTATGTTATGTCCTCCTATCGTTCCAGTTGCCTCAGTCCCACCACCGCTGTCTCCTGACAGCCCCGCTGCTTACCCTCAGCCCACCACCTGTGCGGTGCGCTTGCCGCAGGTCTGCCAGTCTCCATCGGCGTCATGGCTGGAGGATCCCTCATCTCCGCCTCCAGCCTCTGAGTCCCGGACTCCGCCTTGGCCCTCCGACCCAGCGGCTCCACCCCGGCTCTCAGCTCCCTCGTCTCCACTGTCGCCTGTCGACCCACTAGCTCCACCAGGTTCCTTGTCCCTCCGGCTCCGCCTTGGTTGGTCGTCGTCCCGCCATCGCCTCAGCGACTCTATTCCTCCGGCTGTGCCTCGTCACTCCGTCCCACCAGCTCCGTTGGGCTCCTCCCTCCCTCCAGCTCTGCCTCAGTCCTCTGTCGCTCCGGCTCTGCTGCAGACCTCCGGATCTCCGCCTCGGTCGCCAGAGCCTTGGTTTCCACCTGGGCCCACCAGATCCTCTGTGTCGCCTAGGATCATCGGCTCTTCGTCTCCGCATCGGGCTCCGCCACCACCTGTTCCGCCGCCGTCAGTCGGCCCCCTGGAGTTGTCAGCCCTTCCTCCACCATGGCTCCTCCCTCCGTCGGCTCCACCGTGGGCCACCATCATGGCTGCGGCCTGGCCTTCTGTCTCCACCATGGTTCCTCCCTCCGTCGGATCTGCCTTGGATCCTTCTGCCTCCTCCCTGGCTCCTCCCTTCGTCGTCACCATCCTGGACTTTGTTTGTTGTCCTTCTCCTGGGAGTCTGTCCTCCGCCAGAGCCTCCTCCTACACTCCTTTGTTTTTGTTTTGTTCTACGGTGCGAGGTCGCGCCTTCCAGGAGGGGGGAGTAATGTCACACCCCTGTGGACTGTTTATGTTGGTTTCTCCCTCTTGTGCCCATATTTGGTTGTTCCTGTTTCCTGTCCTCGTTTAATCATTATTAGTTAACCTTGTATCATCTGTGCCTTAATTATCGTAATCACCTGTCTTTATAAGCTGCATTCGGTTCAGTGTTTGTTGTCTGGTCTCGTCAATGTATGCGTGTTTCAACCCTCCTGCTGTGGATTTACCTGTTTTGGATTTACCTGTTTAATATAGTAAAGACTTTATATTTGACCTTCGTCTTTGTTCGCCCCTTCCTCACACGATACGTGACAACCACAAATTTTCCACATGCAAACATCATTCACATTTTCTCTAGAAAATGTAATGTAAGGTTATTAACTATTAATTAATTTATTTTTGTCCGGTTAAAAACATGACACCACATAGTTTAATTTCATCATCAAATTATCAGTGCGTGCATGTGTTCTTCTCTGTTGCAAATAAACGGATAAAGAGTGTCAATCACTGGGGTTAATTCACACATTTCCAGCAAAATTAGCTGGTGCTGGTGAAAATGACTCTGATTAAATATGGATTGATGGCTGCAAGTATTTAAATGGAGTTTTGTATTTTACAGCTTGACACCTAATCTTCCTCTTTCCAGTCCGAGTACAAATTAAATCGACAACAGCTGGAAAACGAGAAAAACGGGCACGATCAGTCAGCTGCAATTAAAAAAGCACATGAAATGATGATGAGCCATCTCACATTCTCCATCTCGAGTCTGATGGGTAGATCATGCCTGCTCCAAGTTTACTCTAACATGTTTCAATTATTTTAGCTACATCTCAATCATTCAACAATCTTTCTTTGTAAGATAATGAATAACTTTTTATTTCACTTTCAGAGAACAAAAGCAAATGCTGAAATAAAGAAATGTCATGTAGCTCCTCTTAAATGTGTTAAAGGAACAGTTCACTCAAAAATGAAAATCTACTCACATTTAGGGTTTAGATTTGGAGAAATGAAGCATCATATCATTTGTTCACCAATAGATCCTCTGCAGTGAATGGGTGCCATCAGAATCCAAACAGCTGATAAAAACATCACAATAATCCACAAGTAATCCACACCACTCCAGCCCACCAATTAATGTCTTGTGAAGAGAAAAGCTGTGTGTTTGTGAGACACAAATCCATAATTAAGATATTTTAAAGGGGTCCTATTATGCTTTTTCACCTTTTGAATTTTAGTCAGTGTGTGGTGTGTATGTTTAGGCATAAAAAAGATCTACAAAGTTACAAATCTCGCAGAGAGCCGCTTCTGGGATGCTTCAACAAGCCGCAGCTGGCAATCAGCTCTGGTGGCTGTGTCAGAGCCGCACCGTAGACATGTGCAGTGTGTGGTAAGAGATTTATTCATCAAAAAGTGTAGATAGCTTCACTTATAATGCAAGTGTTTTTTAAAATGCACTAGACTAGGCTAGGCTAATCAGTGTTGATGTTCTTTGCTCGTTTTCTTTAGCTGCTTTTTGAATAACTAAGGAAATGTAATCATTATAATTAGTAACTTACAATGTTTTTATTTAATTGTTGTCATGTTAAATACAAATTAGATCATATTAAAAACATAGGCTGCTTTTAGCCTTATGCTGGAGCTGGTGTCAGGCAATGAAACTAAGTATTGTGGCAGGATGAGTAAACGACAGACAGTGGGTGTGACGTCAGGCCTCGGAGAGGCTTTTACTGAACATAAAATAACCAAAAGTGTCCAAAAAGGGGGAATAAAAGTGTCCAAAATAAACAGGGGATCTGGTGTTCTCATCATGCTGGGGGTTCTGTGAAGGAGGGGCAGTGTTCGAAAGGGAAGGGTCCAGGTAAGGGGCAGAGTCTGGCGGCTGCACACGCCCCCCTCTCAGGTCTGCGGCTCTAGGGGTGGTGGCTTCCTTCAGTGGCTATGCCCTCCTTGGCTCACAGCACTTCTGGGGGATTCAACGGCCTGGCATCCTTGCCCGTCATCCGTCTAACGGGTGCGGACCGCGGGTCCGGAAGCGGCAGCTCGTTGCTTCTGACGACACTCAATCCCCTCAACGCCCCCTTCCTAGACCCACGAGGACACCAGCTTGCATGCACAGGGAAGAGACCGGTCTCCAGAGAAGAGGCGTGCTCAGCATTTCAACCGCGCCAGTGATGAGGCTTCATTGACGTCGGGTGATCTCACAGGCTGATGATACGACCCAACACTACTGTAGCGTATTATTTACTCACCCTCCATGCATCCTAGGTGTATATAACTTCCTTCTTTCAGACGAATGCAATCGTAGTTATATAAAAAATTATCCTGGCACTCCCAAGCTTTAGAATGGCATAGACGGGTGTTTCTCTTCATCAGTCCAAAAGAAGTCCAAAAAAGTGCATCCATCCATAATAAAAAGTGTACCTCATCACACGCCGCCAGACCTGGCTGTTTCGGCGCCCCTCCTCTCTCGCATACCCACTCCCGTTGGGAGCCTGGTGAAGGGTGGCGATTAAGGGACGGGGAGATGCTGATAAGTAAGGGGAGGCAGCTGACTCGTCACATTCCCCCTGCCAGGCGACATCCCAGTCATAAGGCCAGCCGCCCACACAGGAGTGCTACCTTCCTCAGCCAGGCTCCAGCGGTCAGAGTGGGCGGGGATTCCTCTCCGGGCAACTCCCCCTCTCGCAGCGCTCCGGACCAGGGACAGAGAAACTGGAATTTAGTCGACAGCCTAAACCAACCGCAGGGTAAGTGGTAATAAATGAAACATCACTTACCCCTTTGGTGGCTGGGAGGCCGTCACCATCGTTTCACTGTCCCAGTCCGATTTTTCACCAACTTCTTTTGCGAGCGAGAGGGGATGACGTCATTAGGTGTTGCCCGACTGTGCTGTCTTGGCTCTGCCCTACTCGGATTCTCCACCGGTGTGGCGGGACGAGCAAACGACAGACACAGTGGGCATGACGTCAGGCCTTGGAGAGGCTTTTATTGAACATATAATAACTAAAAGTGTCCAAAAAGGGGGAATAAAAGTGTCCAAAATAAACAGGGGATCTGGTGTCCTTGTCAAGCTGGGGGTTCAGTGAAGGAGGGGCAGTGTTTGGAAGGGAAGGGTCCAGGTAAGGGGTGGAGTCCGGTGTCCGCACACCCTCCCCTCTCAGGTCCGTGGCTCTAGGGGTGGCGGCTTCATTCACCGGCTACGTCCTCCTTGGCTCACGGCACTTCTGGGGGTTCAACGGCCCGGCATCCTCGCCCGTCAGCCGTCTAACGGGTGCAGTATTTGTCTGGACAGCTCATTGCTTTTGACGGCGCTCGATCCCCTCGATGCCCCCTTCCTGGACTCACGAGGACACCAGTGTGCATGCACTGGGAAGAGACCGGTCTCCCGAGGAGAGACGCGCTCAGCATTTCAACCACGCCGGTGATGATGCTTCACATCAGGTGCGCCTCATCACACACCGCCAGACCTGCCTGTTTTGGGCTCCCCTCCTCTCTCGCATACCCACTCCCGTTGGGAGCCTGGTGAAGGGTGATGATTAAGGGATGGGGAGATGCTGATAAGTAGGGAGAGGCAGCCGACTCGTCACAGTATGTAAATAATTAATTAAATTAGCACGATAATATCATGTATTGGCGATTTCACAGACTGGTGATATGACCCAACACTACTGTAAGCATATTATTTACTCACCCTCCATGCATCCTAGGTGTATATGACTTCCTTCTTTCAGACGAATGCAATCTGAGTTATATTAAGAGTTACCAAGCTTTAGAATGGCATAGACGGGTGTTTCTCTTCATCAGTCCAAAACAAATCCAATAAAGTGCATCCATCCATAATAAAAAAAGTGCCTCACACAGCACTCAATAAAGGCCTACTGTAGCGAAACGATGCATTTCTATAAGAAAAATATCCATATTTAAAATGTAACAATCACTTTAATCTAGCTTGCACTAACAGTGGTAAGCGGAACTTGATGCGGCGTGGCAGTACTGAAACACCGTCTAAGCTGTTCGCCAATTACAACGCAGTGGGACAGCTAACCAGTCACAACACATTTTGTTTTTCGGAAGGTGGGGGTTCATCAAACCCGGAACTAATTGAGCCATTTGTGCCAGGATGGGGAGAAAGGTATTGTAATAATATAATTTATGTGAAAAATAATGCGTTTTTCACCACCAAGCATGGGAGCATGTTCAAGTACATAAAATAGCATAATAGGACCCCTTTAACTTTAAACCATCACTTCTACAAGTCCATAATCCATAACACTTCCTCCAGTGAAAAAGTCCATCCCCTGTTTTCCGTTCTCAAATCAAAATCCACCAACATATTTGTTCAGTTTTTGCTTGTAAACAGTGCTTGATCTGTGCATATTTCTCTCCTGATTCAGATAAGCCAAATTTTACTGGAGGAAGCATTACAATGGATTATGGATTTAGCCAGAAGCACTGCTTTGAAGTTAAAACATCTTAAACACACACACAAACACACAGCTTTTCACTTCATAAGATGCTAATTGATTGACTGGAATCATATTATGGATTATTGTGATGTTTTTATCAGCTGTTTGGACTCTCATTCTGACAGCACCCATTCACTGCGGAGAATCTATTGATGATCTAAATGAGTACATTTTCAGCAAATTTTCTTTTTTGTGAACTACTTTTTTATAGGGGTCATAATATGCTTTGTTTTATTGATTTCTTTCTTAAGTATTCAGAACATCTAACCTCAGAAAGTTTCATTTCAATAAATGCACTGTTTAGCAAGGGGGAAAAGTTCTGAGTTTTAGTAAGTTTTAATTAAACCCTTGCGAGGACAGTTTAGATCCTCATAATATGAAACAAGGAACTATACCAATTCACAATGAAATCTACTTGTTGCATGTCCAGGAAGTCTGTTATTAAGTCCCCTCCAGTCACACATGTTGCACAGACAGAAATATAAGCCTCTTGAGAAACTAAGCACAAGATTGAAATGAGATAAAACTGCTTCTTATGAAACAGCTCATTCTCTTATTACTGTAATTCTTGACCTTTCTCTTTTCCTGACTGAATGAAGTTTAGCTTCTTAGGATTTGAGAATACAGCATGTTTTAAACTGATTTTGAAATGGGCCTTCACCTGCTCAGCATCTTTAATATGTGATCATCTCAAGTTTTCAGCACTGCTACCAACTGTATGAAGATGTAAATTTAGCAACTAAACAAGCAGCCCTTAAGGCATCTTCCTGATCTGTTCTCATCACACTGATGATATACATCATCTAAGGCTGAAAGAGAGTTATGTTTTAGTTACAATCTTGCTTTTTGCAAATCCAGACAATAATCAGAATGCATTTACAATGGAAAGAAATGCAAGAATAAACCCAAGGGAAAATGTTATTGCTCAGAGGTTGCTCTGTCATAGAAAGAGAGTTTTCAGCTAGATGTCTTTCCTAAAATTGCTTAGAAATATATGTAAAATAAAAGATATATAGAAGAATGGCAACAATGTGAGACAACAAACCCAGAGGATAATCGTATTGCTCAGAGGCTGCACTTTCATAGTTCTCAAGTTAAATAAAAATGAATATAAATATAAAAGCATCTGCCACATGCATAAATTCTTTATGATGATTTTCTTCAGGGGAAAACAAATCAGAAAAGCAAAAATCAACATTCTTTCCCCATTTAATCTTAATGCCATACAAGAAATATTTAAAATGTTAAAAAGTTCTGTATTGTATGGAAGCTTGTTTCTGCCACAGAATAAATAAATTAAAAAAGGTGACTCTTTATCTCACAATTTTGACATTTTTCTTGCAATTCTGAGTTTATATCTCACAATCTTTTTTAAAGACATACACTCACAATTCTGAAAAAAAAATGTCAGAATTGTGAGATATAAACTCATAACTGCAAGAAAAAATGCAGATTAGTGGGCTATACATTTCTATTTTTTTTATTACATGGCAGAAACAAAACAAAATGTCTAAATTATGTCTGTAACCCTCGTTCCCTGAAGGAGGGAACGGAGACGTTATGTTGAGTGACATATTTGGGGTCTCGCTTGACCTCAAATACGTCACTCGACGTAATGTCGAACCTGAGGGGGAGCTGTCAGAATTCTGAGAAACAAAGTCTGAATTTTATGATATAAACACAGAAGAGTTAAAAAATCAATAAATTAAAAAAATATTTTAAAAAAATGGTTGCAATTACATTTATTAGTAGTATATAATTTTATTTTATTTTATTTTTTTATTGCAGATACAGGCTTCCATTGTATTAGAATTGCTATAAATTACTGTATACTATACTATTACTTTTAAAGATGCATAACACATTATCATTAGCCTAAAAGAGTCACAGCAAGCTAATGTATGTGGGTTTTGTCTGATAGATGCACTGAAGCCAAACACAAAACTGTTAATGAGAAAGGTGACAGATAACCGGCCGTGTTCAGACATGTTTTGATTTATAATGACAGAGGTGACTGAATGTGCATAAATAATTTTAATCAACTTTGCGAGTGGGTAAAAACTGATTCCCCTCTCGGCAACATCACATGCAGTCAATCAGCGAGACGCAGAAGGAACTTCAGGCAGCAGATAAGACCGAGGTAACCCCGTTTCAGTGGGTTAACAGAAAGCAGTGTGGACATTTCTGTCTGGTTTGAAAAGCTCTAGCTGAACACTAATAGTAAATGGCTGTTGCAAACTTCTTAAGCCAGCAAACAGCAACCATGCCATTAGATAGCATGCTATTGTTGTTAATAATGTCAGCCACGCTTTCATGCACCCAAAGAGTCAATTCATGATCTTCTCTATGACGCTTAATACTGAACTGGCTGTTTTCTACTTGTACACACTCTTAAAAACAAACATCCATGGAAACTTTCAAATGTGGACAAGGTTCTAAAAAAGGTTGTTTAGATTTTTAAAATGTTCACTGTTCACTGAAAGGGGCACCAAAATGGTTCTTATATGGCATCCTTCAAAACAACTTTCACTCAAAAATGCAACAGAAGTGCTAGGACATTTTTATAAATAATTATAAAAATAAAAAAAAGTAACACTGAATTTAATTTTAAAGTAGAAAAATCTAAATAGTATTTTCTTGTGAAATTTACTCAATCTTTTTATTTATATGTTTCTAAACTGATTCAGCTGAATCAAACAAAGTGATTCAGTCTATGAAAGCAACATGAAAAGCGCTGTAATAGCTTTCAAGATTGTTCAGAAGGATACAGGCTAACAATAGTGAAAGAAATTCAGTGCATTCACAGAATTCAATCAAGTGCTCATGGAAAAGATCCTTTAGATGTTTTTAGAAAATTGCAAGGCTATTATAAATGAATACACACACACACACACACACACACACACAGTCTGGTCAGCTATCCTTGTAGGGACTCTCCATAGACATAATGGTTTTTATACTGTCAACAAGTGCCATATCATCAGCGTATTTAAATAAGTTTCAAATATGAATCCTGGATCTTAAATTCATTTGTACACACTGAGAAAAGTAAGTGTGATAAAATAGTTTTTTTTGTGGAACTCCTGTATTTACAAATGATTGTCTTTGACACCGTATCATTAACTACTCTTTGAGGATGATTTAAAAGAAAGTCTTTAACCCACCAAATAAGATCACCATTCACTCCTAAGTTAATTAATCTTTGCAAAAGAATATCAATCCGAATCGACTTAAAAGCTGAGCTAAAATCTATAAATAAAATCTTAACATAATTTGAAGTCTGCTGAATGTGTTCAACTATAAAATCATGTAAGGTTATAACAGCATCAACGGTGCCCCTCTTTCCCCTATAAGCAAACTGAAGGGGGTCCAAATCTTTAACTCCACTGTTCCAAATATGCCTAGTTAGTACTCGTTCCATGCATTTACCCAACATGAATGTTAAAGCTATCGGTCTAAAATCTTTTAACTGATCGGCATTAGATATTTTAGGTACTGGAACAATCTTTGTTTCTTTCCATGAATTTGGAACCAACCTACAATTTAACAAGAGCTGGAACACCAGTTAGTTGGAAAGCACAATCTTTTTTGAAAAAAGAACAAAATAAAAATTTACATTTTCAAAACAATCCTGTTAAGTTGCAGTAAACTGCTATTAATATTTAAATGTATGAGTAGTCATGTGTTAATGTATGTGACGTCAACACTTGATGCATGTTAGAGTATGTCTATACATCAAAATCTTTCAGTAGAGCATTAAAAGTATGCCTTCAGATATCATTTACATCCCTTTTAGTTAGATAGCCCACACAAAAATGAAAACTTCTTCTGTTTACTCACTTTCACGTTATTCCAAATTCAACTTTTTTTTTTCGGCTTCCGTGGATCACAAAAGGAGATGTTAGGCATCATGTTACCTACTGACAGCTTCAATCAGCATTCACTTTCACTGCACTTTATTTTTCATACAATGAAAGCGACTGCGGGTGTCATTCTGCCAGACATCCACTTTTGTGTTTCACAGATGAAAGTCAGTCATACGGGTTTGGAACAACATGAGGGTGAATAAATGACAGAATTTTCATCTTGGAGTAAAGTATCCATCTAATGTCTTGAAGACCGTACAACACTCCTCCTAAATGTGCCCACTTAGTTGCGTGAGTTGATATTTTAGTTTGTAGATAAATCAGTGCATATGCTATAATTTGAGTGCCGTTGATGCCTATCAAATCCCCAGCCAACAAATTGCAATACATCATAGAGGAATAAAAAGAAAGCATCATCTGGAAAATTGTTCTTATGAAGTCTGGATCTGGATAAATCGGTCATGGCCTGACATGAAAGGCATCAAGTGGAGGTCATGTAATAAAGGCTCGATTGGTGCCTTTGATCTGCTAGCAAGCAAATACCCTGCAGGAGCAGAGACACTTTCTTTCGGCTTATATTTTTTATGTCATTTTTGTGAGCACTTATTATTGAGTTTTACTGCACGATCTGAAGGGAAATCTACTTAGAATGGCGCCCATCGGTTAGACGATTCACCCCCGATACTTAATGATGTCTGATGAGAGCTGATGGGAAAACATTTGTAAAAGCCCTTCACTAGCTGGCATCAGACATCATTTGTACCTTAAGACTTGATATGACACACTACAATATGCATTTGCAATGCAGAAAGTGCAATTCAAGATGATGGTGTCACAAAAAAAAAAAAAGGTTATATGCACGGTTGATGTGCATTTTGGTAAAAATTAATAAAACGAATACGTCATTAATGCACAACCTTGCTTAACTGCATAATTGTCTGCATATTCAAATGCAACATAAACATACAGTCCCTAGTTGTTAGTACTGTTCAATGAATAACCCAAAAATGAAAATTTGCAAATGCATTTACTCACCCTCAGGCAATAAAAGATGTAGATGTGTTTGTTTCTTCATTGAAGCATTTTTGGAGAAGTTTTGCATTATATCATTTGCTCACCAATGGATTCACTGCACTGAATGGGTGCCGTCAGAATGAGAATTCAAACAACTGATAAAAACATCACAATAATTCACAATTAATCCACACCACTCCAGTCCATCAAATAACGTCACCTGAAATGTTTTTAACTTCAAACCATTACTTCCAGCTAACAGGTGAGTCAATAATATTGATTTCAACTGTGAAAAAGTCGTCTCGTCTGAATCGGGAGAGAAATATGCACAGATCAAGCACAGTTTACAAGCCAAAACAATTCAAAACAGTCAACACATTTGTTGGTGGGTTTTGATGTGAGATGATAAAAGTCAAAGGACTTTTTCACTGGAGGAAGCATTATTATGGATAGAAGACTATTTTGGCCAAGTATAAAATGTCTTGATGATCGATTTATCAGCTGTTTGGACTTTCATTCTGACGGCACCCATTCACTACAGAGTACACATTGGTGAGCAAGTGACGTACAGTAATGCTACATTTTTATTAACTATAACTATAATAAAGATGGTTCATGTTAACTAATGTACCAACTAATGCTAACAAATAAGACCTAGTGTTGGGGAAAGTTACTTTTAAAAGTGATGACTTACAATATTGCATTACTCCATAAAAAAATAACTGATTATATTACATAGTTACTTTATATGTAAATTAATGCGTTACAATACTTTTGCATTGCTTTTGCACTACCTTTTAATCAGAGCTGGGCTAGCTTATTTGTTTTTAATATAAAAAAAGTTCTATTTTTAGTAAATGCAAAAGCTTTCACATCAAAAGTTAAGTGAATATACCTCAGGCTGAAGGAAATGTAAATTCATGTCTGTAACATTAGAGGGCACAGCTCAAATCATTCTAGATTGCATGAAGAACAGGATGCAAGAGAAGAAAGTTCAGTACTCTTCAGCATTAAAGGGGTCATCGGATGCCCATTTTCCACAAGTTGATATGATTATTTAGGGTCTTAGTTAAAAGTCTACAACATGCTTTAGTTAAAATTTCTCAATGGTAGTGCAAAAAACACCCTTTTTACCTTCTCAAAATTAGCTCTGTTCACAGCAACCTGTTTTGTTGCATGTTCCTTTAAATGCTAATGAGTTCTGCTCACCCCGCCCCTCTCTTCTGTGGGGTGACGAGCTGTAATGTTTGTAATGTTACATTTTTAGGAAAGGCGATTTGCAAAGAATAATAAGAAACCCCAGCGCTATCTCGCAGCAATTCGTAAGTATTTTACGAGGTGACGAATTCGACCTCACTTGCATGTGCACATATTGGGAACTCGTAAAATATGTACTATGACAAAAATGTATGAATTTGTACGAGTGAGGGATCGTAAGATCAGGCTGAATACTCACTTCTGCTGTCGGTGAAGCTGCATCACGAATGATTTGCGCAAACTCATCCGCTCCAGCATCAACACAATGATGGACTGCTCAGCTCACTCAGGGCGGGTCTAAGGTAAGACAGCCATGTCAATACGGTGGTTGTGTACACACTGCCAACACACATTTATGTTCAAACAACATATAAAAGTGAAATTTGCATCTGATGACCCCTTTAAAAAACAAAAAACAAAAAAAAACAATGCAAATCTAAAGTCATTTTTGCTTATTAGTATGGTTGAAGCAAATATACTGGTTAATAAAACTGGATTAAATGCAGCAGCATAATATACAGTAAATAAATCAATAAATCCACTGCTCTCTTTTCTCCTCTAAAGCTGGGACTCTAAATAGTGTTTTGTGATTGTCAGTGCAGCCAAAGAGAGAACAGCCAGCACGCTTTGCGCAAACTTTCGCCACGGCGTTAGAACTGGTACACCGTTGCCGCCTGCAGAACACTATGGCTGTAATAACATATTTAAGTACAGCAGGTTCTGAGCTTGCATTCAACTTTTTTTTTTAATTTATTTTGAGGAATCCTGAATCTGCTTTTGTGCAAATGAGACGAGTAAATGCATTTGCACATTTAAAGAAGTTCACTTCCAGAACATAAAATTAGTGGACTGATATGGTGCCCCAATGTTGAACTTCCAAAATGCAGCTTAAATGCGGCTTCAAATGTGGTTGTAACTGATCCTAGCCGAGGAAGAAGGGTCTTACCTAGCGAAACGATCGGTTATTTTCATTAAAAAAATACTATTTATATACTTTTTAATGTCAAACGCTCATCTTGTCTTGCTCTGCCTGGACTGTTTTTGTTCCGGTTCATGACAGTTAGTGTATGTCGAAAAACTCCCATCTCATGTTCTCCCTAAATAATCGTCCTACATCACTGTTTTACCTTTTTTGTTGAGGGTGTTTGATCTTCTTTGCATGTTCACTTTGCAAAGACTGTGTCGTACTTCTGCAGCGATGTAGGATGATTTTGAAATGATTTTTGAAGTTGAGGGAGAAAATACGATTGGAGTTTTTCGACATACCCTAACTGTCTTGAGCCAGAATACACAGACTTCAGGCAGAGCAAGACAAGACGAGCATTTGAAGTTAAAAAGTATATAAATTGTACTTTTTTATTGAAAATAACTGATCTTTTCGCTAGATAAGACCATTCTTTCTCAGCTGGGATCGTTTACAACCACATTTGGGATTGTTTGAAGCCGCATTTAAATTGCATTTTGGAAGTTTAAAATCGGGGCATCATATCAGTCCATTATATGGAGAAAAATGCTGAAATGTTTTCCTCATGTTTTCCTTTCTTTATGACTGAAGAAAGAAAGACATGAACATCTTGAATGACAAGGGGCTGAGTACATCATCTGTACATTTTTATTCTGGGAAGAAAGCATCATGTTTACACAGCACACAACGCTTCTGCATTTACTCCCGATTTCTCTCAATATAAGGACAGGAGAGCTGTCAGTCAATAAATGGAAAAACAAGTACAGTAACTGGCATTACTTGTTTGTAAATTAAAAAACAATGTGTTACTTTAAAAAAGTAATCTGATTACGTAACTCATGTTACTTGTAATGCATTAACCCAGACACTGATGAGACCTTCTCATCATTGGATGCCCATTTTCCACAAGTTGATATGATTCTTTAGGGTCTTAATGAAAGTCTATAATATACTTTGGTTAAACATTCTCAATGGTTGTGTAAAACAACACCCGTTTTACCCTGTCAAAATGAGCTCTGCAAAAATTCTGAGGGATTGTTCCTTTAAATGCAAATGAACTCTGCTCACCCCGCCCCTCTCTACTCTCTGCTGTTCTGAGAGATTGTTTACTTTAGCTGCATTTAGCATGTTTAGCAACGAAACTTGCTAACGAGCATGTTATTAGGAAAGGTAATTGCACAGATTCATAAAAAAAACCTTATACACACTTCTGCTGTAAGTGAAGCGGAATCATGAATGATTTGCATGAACATAGACTCATTTATGTAGATCGGGAGGCGCATTCTTCAGCGGCTCAGACGTTGGGAGTAAATGACGACCGCTATGTTCATTATTACATCCAGCAACACAACACCTCAATCAGAGATATTCTTGTCTAACTTACATCCCTGCTCCGGCATCGAAACAATGGAGGTCAGACTGTTACAGCTGATCTGAGGTAAAACGCTCATGTCAATCAACTATGGTGGGAGTGGCCTCTGTCGGTGTGATGCCATTATTATATTTTACAAGTTAATTAAAAACCACTGCATGGATTTTTATCATTATAGGGTAGATGTGTACATACACTGCCAACACACATTAATGTTCAAACAACATGTAAAAAAGTGAAGTTTGCATCTGATGACCCCGTTAATGTAAAGTGTTAATATTATTAATTCTCTTCTGACCAGTGCAAAGCAAAAAGGTCACTTTCCCAGACACTGTTTTCCAAGATCAACATAAACCTACAGTAATTCAATCTACACATTTCATCCATGCACAGTGGCAGAGATTTACGGCCAGACCTTTCATGGATGCTGGAGTTCACACAACGTGGCCCGTCACAGTGGCCCAAGGCAGGCGGGAAAATAAGACTGACCTTTTCCCAGGCCGCTACACTGGGATAAGTTCATAGACTTCAGTGTTCGGAGCAGAACGGGTGAGAACTTCAAAATGCACAATCACTTCAGGAAAAGAAAATCTGGACTTAAAGGAGCGGGATGATAGAAAGCTGTTTGGGGGTTTGACCGCATGACTTTTTCTACTACACTGCAGTGCTTTTCCAAAATATGTATTAGAAAAATGCAATCTGGAATGAAGCAGATGGTGCAAAGAAAGTTATTGTTTAGATTAACAATGTTTTGATGTTTTAATATGATGCAAAACAATAGAATTCATTTGTTTGAATGTGGCACTAATTTAAAAGTAAAATGTTTTTATTACATAGTTCATTAGATTATACCCACAAACCGGCGTCGCTGACAGAGATCTGAACTTATTTCTGTTGACTCAGAGACAAAAGAGAATAAGAAATACAAGGCCGTTCCCTCAAATCATGCCAAAACATAGATCAATATGACTCATTTTGTGTAAACAAGACCTCCCAACTCTCTCTGCCATCAAAGCGCTGCATGGCGAGAATTGAAATAAAGATCTATTGTCTCACCTCATAGAGATGTGAAGGCTTTTCTCTGAGTCAGTGAGAGCTTGTTAAGTCAGACACATTTGTACAAATTTGCCGTGAGAGCTGACATACAGAGGAGAGGCTGTTCAGATGCTCTTCATTGGCCTGTCGTACAACATCTAGAGCGGTGAAAACTGCTTTTCAGGACTCACCTTCTACACGTTACCACATTGCAATGAATTGTTACTTATAGCTAAAATTAAACATTTAAAAATGGATTTTGTTAATTGAAATAAAGCTGAAATAAATATAAAAATATTAGATTAAATTTAAAACTTACAAATTAGAGATTTTTACCTTGGTAACAAACTGACATAAAATAGCTACTAAAGTACACAAATTACTCATACTAAAGCGAACAAACAAACAACTTAAAATATACATATGCTATGGAAATGTAAAACTTAAACAATCAGAAAATGTAAATGTTGGCAACTAACTGGAATAAAGTACTAAAGTACAAAAATTACTAAAAAATAAAACAAACAAACAAACAAACAAAAAATCTTAATAGAAACAAAAGAAAATAACAAAATGACAACAGTACATACAAATTACTAAAAACTAAAACAAACAAAAATCTTAATAGAAATGTAACAAAATGGGGAAAACCACAACAATTACTAAAACAAAAACAAACAAAAAATCTTATTAGAAACTTAAAAAAAAGAAATTACAAAAAACAAAACAAAAAAACAAATAAAAAAAACAAATAAACAAAACCAATCTTAACAGAAACTTTAAAAAAATGGGGAAAAACACAACAACAAAAAAATACTAAAACAAAAACAATTTAAAAAATCTTAATAGAAACTTTTGAAAAATATTAAAAATGACAGAAGTACATAACAAAAATTACTAAAAACTAAAACAAACAAAAAATCCTAATAGAAAAGTAAAAAAATGAGAAAAGAAAAATGAAAAAGAAAAAAAACAAAACAAAACAAATAAACAAAAACAATCTTAATAGAAACGTGTAAAAATGGGGAAAAACACAAAAATTACTAAAACAAAAACAAACAAAAAAATATTAATAGAAACTTAAAAAAATAAACAATGACAAAAGCACATAAAAATGACTAAAATCTAAAACAAAAAAACTTAAATATTAAAAAAATTATAAAAATGACAAAAGCGCATAACAAAATTTGCTAAAAACTAAAACAAACAAACAAAAACAATCTTAACAGAATCTTAAAAAAGTGAGAAAAACAAAAATGACTAAAAACTAAAACTCAACAAAAATCACTAAAACGTAAGCTTAAAAAAAACAATAATTTAAAATGAAATTAAATACTCTAATAAGTAAATAAAAATAACACTGCATCATGCAAAAATAAACAAAATGCCTTTAAAACAATTTAGAAATAAAAAGAATTTTCTTAGTTTGATCAGCTCTCACAGCCAAAACTCATTGTGGTCAGTGCAAATGTGTAACTTGCAGTAGTTTCATTCTGTATTTAGGTGGCATTTTTGTACATTTGTATAGTTTGCCCCACATCTGAATTCTGCTCATGATGCATGCTTGTTTTTCCTGAAATCTCACCTCAGCGGAGCATCTCTCTCTCTCCAGGACCTGCTGAGAAAACATCCCAGACATCAGCTCTGGCTTACAGCGCAGTTAATGGCCCATCAACAGCCCAGTTCCTCTCCGACCGGACCAGCGCGACTGGCTGCATTCGGCTGATTCACTCATTTCTAACACCAGGAGAAAATCGCTTGTCACTCCAGGTCCAGAAACTTTCCTCTTCTGCACCACAGTGGTAAAATTACCCTCTAACCGCTGTTAGGACAGTCTAACGGTGAACACACTTCACCTGGAGTTAAAATCTGAAGAGCTCTGCTGTCAAACTCCACTGCATTATTTTTATCATGCATTCTGTTCTATAAACTAGATGTGCTAAGCGGAGTTTTATTTATTAATTAAACTAAGATCATTACTGTAGAACTACTACTTGAAATAAAATAAACATGAACTGAAATAAAATATTTAAAAAAGTTATTTTATTTTAGTTCGTTGCCAAGGCAACATTTCTCTCTTTCATTCAGTTTAAGTTGAAGTACTAAAATAACAAATTAAAACTAAAATGTACTAAAACCTTTAAATAAATAAATAAATAAATCTGAAATAATATAGAAATATTACATAAACATTTAAAATGTAAACAGACAAATAAAAAACCCCCCACTAAAAACACAAAAGTACAAAATTACTAAAAGAAAGAAAGAAACTAAGAAATAAATAAATCTAAACAGAAAAATAAAAATAGTAAAAATGACAAAAGCACATAACAAAAAGGTGTAAAGCTAAAATAAATTACAAATATTAGATGTATAACTTAAATATCTGAAAATGTTGCCTTGAAAAGGATCTGTCCTAGGTCCTCTGCTATTTTCAATATACATGTTGCCCCTTGGTAATATTATTACAGAACACTGGATTAGTTTCCATTGTTATGCTGATGATACTCAACTATATATCTCAACAAGACCAGATGAAACTTCTAAATTATCGAAGTTAACAGAGTGTGTTAAAAATGTAAAAGATTGGATGACCAATAATTTTCTGCTATTAAATTCAGATAAGACAGAGATATTACTTATTGGACCAAAAAAACAATACACAGAATCTCTTGGCTTACAATCTACAACCAGACGGATGTACTGTTACTTCCACTACAGTCAAAAGTCTAGGTGTTATATTAGACAGCAACTTGTCTTTTGAAAATCATATTTCCCATGTTACAAAAACAGCATTCTTCCATCTTAGAAACATTGCCAAGCTACGAAATATGTTACCTGTTTCTGACGCAGAAAAGCTAGTTCACACATTCATGACCTCTAGACTGGACTATTGTAATGCACTACTAGGTGGTTGTCCTGCATCTTCAATAAACAAGCTACAGATAGTCCAAAATGCAGCTGCTAGAGTCCTTACCAGGTCAAGAAAATATGATCATATTACCCCAATTTTAAAGTCTCTGCACTGGCTGCCTATTAGGTTCCGCATCAGCTACAAAATAGTACTTCTTACCTATAAGGCACTTAACGGTTTAGCTCCTGCGTACCTAACTAGTCTTCTACCACGCTACAATCCATCACGCTCCCTAAGGTCGCAAAACTCTGGACTGTTGGTAGTACCTAGGATAGCAAAGTCCTCTAAAGGACCTTTTTGCATTTGGCTCCCAAACTCTGGAACAGCCCTCCTGATAACGTTCGGAGATCGGACACACTTTCTCTGTTTAAATCTAGATTAAAGACACATCGTTTTAGCCAAGCATTCAAATAATGCATCTCAAAAACTTTTCCTGCAGTTATATCTGATCAGATGTTCATTATTAATCTTTTAGCTCTGGTTGAACAAATCTTGCTTTGCTTGGTTTGAACAGCAGCTACGCTAATTATGTTCCTATTTGTTTTCTGTTTCTGCCATGGGATTGACATCCCGTGGTAACTAGGAATTCACAAGCTCCAGTCTGGATCCAGAACACTTAAGAAGAGATGATGCCAACCCCTCAGAGGACTTCAGAAGATGCCAACCCTGAAACAACATACAGCACTACCAAATTTTGCTACTAATTTATGGTGTTTTTTGTCTGTTTGATTACGTCATTAATTGATCTTTACCACACATCTCTGCCATATGTACATCTACTTGAGAGTCACCACTAGTAAGCTACTACTACATATATTGTAAAAACGTTAATTTGGTCTAAAGTTGCTTTGCAACGATATGTATTGTGAAAAGCACTATACAAATAAATTAGAATTGAATTTGAATTACCTTGAAAACTAACTGAAATAAAATCCTAATGTACATAAATTACTAAAACAAATAAACAAACAAAAAATATCTTAACAGAACCACTAAAATAAATAAACAGACAAATAAATAAATAAATAAATAATAACAAACACACCTAACAAACCTAAATAACTTTAATGCCTTAAAAATGATAAATGTTGCCTTGAAAACGAACTAAAATAAAATAACATTACTAAAAAAAAACAAACATTTAATAAAAAAAACTACAATAAAAAAACTTACATTTTATAACATTACTAAAACTAACTGAAATGAAATCAGAAAATATAAAGATTCGAATTTAAAATTTTAACACTATAAAATAATAGTAAACCATCCAGAGTTGTATCAAATGTGCATTTTAATAAAATACATTGTATTATTGCAGTACTCATGTTACAGAACTACAAATTTCTTAATACCGTACAAAAACTTAAGTTTAACCTCATGAAAATACAGATTTGTGGCTTAAAAGCCACTAAAGGAATATTTGATGAAAAGAATTGTGTTAAATCAGAGCGATGAAACCCCTTGGTGAACTTGGACAGTCTTCTGAAAAACTTACAAACTTAAGAACTTTGGATGGAACTGTGCAGAAACTCATCTGCGCCTTCAGGAACTCTTTTATAAGAGAAATTATTTTGAAGTACTTGCAATACAAACTAAAGTTACTCAAGTACGCTAGAAATATCAAAAGATACTTGAAGCCCCCTGAATTGGTCCCTAGATGTTCTCCAGAGGGTTTTACCAGCGTGGGAAACTGAAAATATAGCATAAACTCTTGCTTTTGTAAAAAAAAAATAAATAAAAAAATAAAACAATAAGAAAAAAAAATAAATAAAAAAATAAAAAAAACTGGGAGACTTTCTTGACAGGTTTGGAGATTCACCTCAACACAGGAAAGAAGCTGAAGTTCATTAAAACATTTCACGGGCTCTTTAAGGTGACATAATTCAAGCACTCATGTTTGTTAGGGCTTTTAATTACCCTTAGTTGTAGAGAATCTTCAGCCAAAATATTAATTTATTTATGTACTCTCCCCAGATTTGACTTGATAGTTATTTTCATTCGCTAATTCTCAGAGCAGACAACACGTTCCTCCAACAATCTGAAAGCATCTTGTACTAATTAAGAGTTATCTTGTCGATAAACACCAAAACTGTTAGCTATATGATGAAGCCCTATTCTCAAGGGCATGAAAACTACATTCATTTAACCAAGCAAAATAAAGATGGCTTTAAATAAAAAATAAATTTACAAATGCACTCGTTTTTAAATAAGACATGTTAAAATATGCTAAAATATGTTTTTAGATATTTACATTTTATATATATATATATATATATATATATTTCAAACCATGAAAATACATAAAAAATCAGCAAGGGACATAAATTTACAATGTTTAAAAAAAAAAAAAATTAATTAAATGCATTTTAAAATGTATATGTAAAATATGTTGTAAATATACAGCATCTATTTAAATATATTTTCTAAAAATTATATATATATTTTTATATTTTTGGTCATATTTAGGATTGGTCAATCCTAAACATTTTTACATATTTAGGATTATACAAAAATATAAATACATTTTAGAAGCATTAAAAATAAAATTAGCCTTCTTTACGTTTCAATTCAAGAAAATACATACAAATGTTCCTACAATCAGCAAGAAACATACTTTACAATATCACAAAAAAAAATAAATAAATAAATAAAATAAAACAAAATAAAACATAATAAAATAATTTTTTTTTTGGCCAAATATGTTTTAAATATACAGCATCTATTTAAATATATTTTCTAAAATGCATATATTTTCGATATTTTTGTTCATTTTTATATATTTAGGAATATATATTTTAAAAATATAAATGCATATTTTACAACCATTAAAAAATAAAATTAGCCTTCTTTAAATTGCAATCCAAGAAAATACATAAAAATACATCAGCAAGGCACACACTTTACTATTTATATTATTATATTTTATTTTTTATTTATAATTTTATTTTTGTTCATATTTATATATTTAGGAATATATATTTTAAAAAATATAAATGCATATTGTATAACCATTAAAAAATAAAATTAACCTTCCTTAAATTTAAATCCAAGAAAATACATAAAAAATACATGTTCCAAGAATAAATATTTTTTTTTTTTTTTTTTTTTTTTGGCAAAATATTTTTTAAATATACAGCATCTACCTAAATATATTTTCTAAAATGTATATATTTTCTATATTTTGTTCATTTTTATATATTTAGGAATATATATTATAAAAATATAAATGCATATTTTAGAAGTATTAAAAAATAAAATTAGCCTTCTATAAATTTCAATCCAAGAAAATACATAAAAATACATTCCAAGAATAAATAAAAGTTTGTTTTTTTTTTTTTGGGGGGGAAAATATGTTTTAAATATACAGCATCTACCTAAATATATTTTCTAAAATGTATATATTTTCTATATTTTGTTCATTTTTATATATTTAGGAATATATATTATAAAAATGTAAATGCATATTTTAGAAGTATTAAAAAATAAAATTATCCTTCTATAAATTTCAATCCAAGAAAATACATAAAAATACGTTCCAAGAATAAATAAATAAAAGTTTGTTTTTTTTTTTGGCAAAATATGTTTTAAATATACAGCATCTACCTAAATATATTTTCTAAAATGTATACATTTTCTATATTTTTGGTCTTTTTTTTTTTTTTTTTTTTTTTTTTTTTTTACATATTTAGGAATATATATTTAAAAAATATATAAATGCATATTTTACAAGCCTTACAAAATAAAATTAGCCTTCCAACAAAAAAATTAAATAAAATAATTAAAATGTTACACTATTAAATTACACTTATAAAAATACACTAATAAAAATTTTATTTCCAGCCTAAATTTACACTACTGTAAAATTTATATATATATGTTTTGTTTTGTTTTGTTTTTTTTTTTTTTTTTTTTTTTGCCATAAGCTTGTGATTATTACCATCTAAATAGTTTATTTCCATGCAACTATATGATGATCTTAGCATCACATGGTGTTTGCATGTATAAAGCAGGGCTTTCAACATATTTATAATGCATGCAACAGAATTAAACGTTCCCTGGTGGCTCCAGAGAAGCATTTATAGTTGCATAATGACACTGTAATGTGACATAAAAGCAAAGCATTACCGCGGGAGAAAATATGCTTTTTGTGCCGTATTGATTCAATTATCCTACTTTTTTTTTTTGAGTCACCCTCGAGGCGCACCTGTGAGCTCATTTAAACCAAGAAGCTTATCACCAAACGCTGTGTGTGCGCAGGCTTGTTTGCATGCATGATGTGAGTCTGTGTTTGCAGCGAGCAGAAAATGGAGAGAGTATATGCACACATTGCTCTATTGTCCATCTGATTGTATTGAAGTAAAGGAGTGTGAAGCCGCAGCAACAGTCAATAGCATGAAATTGGAAACTATGAGGCCGCGTTTCAATCAGGGGAGGAGGGAAAGCCGCGCCGCTATTGACTTACGATCCTGTCACAATCCCTTGATTAAAAATATAGCTTGGTTCAATTTCACAGCATTGACTGACTTATTGATTGCTATTTCTGTACTTGAAGTAGCTTTCGCAAGAAATGAATTGTAGTTATTTGGACTAAGGGAGAACATTACTGAAGGCCGGGGGACCGTTCACAGTCGGCGTATCACTTTCCTCGCAGAGAAAGCCCAGAAAGTATTATAAATTTTATGCACTTTACTTCTCAACAGACAACATCCTGTGAGCTCAACAAACTGCTGGGAGATTTCTCAAAAACTCCATGAAATCTAAACTGGAGTTATGTGGCTTTTAGCTCAAGTGTGTTAGATCTGAACCCATCCAGCATACTCCTAAAACTTTACTAAATTACAAATTCAGAAATATTGACACCATTAAATATTTAATATGAAAGTAAACAAATCATTCAAACACCTACAGTATATAAATAAAATATATAATTTATCCAGAAATAATTCTGAACATTTCAGCTGTAATATCTTATCTCATATGTCTATAAATAAATAAATAAATAAATAAATAAAATAAAAAATTAAATATGAATACATGGCCAAAACAAAACTACACATGGCAACAACAACAACAACAACAAAAATAATAATAATAAAATAAAATAAAATATATTTTTAAACAGTTTAAAAAAATTAAACAAAAAATAAAAAGAAAATATGCCTTATTTATATTTCATTATATATATACATATATATATATATATATATATATATATATATATATATATATATATATATATATATATATATATATATATATAAAATCAGCAAGGAACATAATAAAAATAAAATAAAATAAAATAAAATAATAAAATAAAATAGAAAATAAAAGTTTATTTTTAAAATGTAGTTTTTTATTTTATTTAGTTTAACTATAATAACACTGTTCCATGCAGCAAACAACTACAACAACAACAAAAAAAACAAAAAAACAAAAACAAAAACAACAACACAAAACTTTTACAAACACAGTAACAAGTTCTTCAAAAGTTTTTATAATTTATCCAGACATAATTTAGAACATTTCAGCTGTAATATCTTACCTCCTATAAAATAAAACTTTTTTTATTTCTCTATATCTAAGTATTTTAATATTAGTTAATAAAGTATTAAAAATAATTAATTAATATTATTTTAAATTTGTTTCTGCTTTTCCATTTTTATTTTCATTTAGTTTTAGTTTAGGTTTCAGTAATTTTAGCTAAAATATGTCTGTAAATTTACAGCAAATATGTAAATATATTTTCTACCATATTTAAAATAACATATAATAACTAATTTTATTTATTTACTCAGTATTTTTTTATATTTAAAAGTATATTTGAAAATACTTTTCAAAATTTTACAAACTAAATGTCAAATCTGCATTTGAAAACTAAACTTTTTATTATATATATATACATATATATATATATATATACACATGCATATATATATATATATATATATATATATATATATATATATATATGTGTGTGTGTGTGTGTGTGTGTGTGTAAAATAAAATAAAAAGTTTAGTTTCAAAATGCAGATTTAACATTTAGTTTGTAAAATTTTGTTTTAGTTATCTATAATAACACTGGTCCATGCAGCAAACAACAAAAAACAACCACAAACTTTATATTTTCCATTTTTATTTTCACTTAAGTCATTTTAGTTTAGATTTTAGTAATTTTATTGTGTTTTTTGCCTTTATTTTAGTAGTTTTATGTCTTTATATGCCTTTCTTCAAATATATATAAAATGTTTTTAAATATAAATATATGGCCAAAACAAAACAGAAATCACTTTAAAAGGCCCATATGGCCAAAAAAAAAAAAAAAAAAAAAAAAGTATTTTCAAATATACTTTTAAATATTAAAAATAATAAATAAATAAAATTAGTTAAAATGTGTTTGTAAATTCACTGTACATATGTAAATATATCTACCAACATAGGCTTTTTTTTTTGTATATTTTTAAAAACATATTTTAATAATATAAATATATATATTTTTAAAAGCATTTAAAAAGAAACTTTGCCTTCTATATATTTTAGTCCATAAAAATACAAAAAAAATCAGCAAGAGAATAATCTACAATGCTTAAAATAAAATAAAATAAAATAAAATAATAGTTTTAAAATTTAGTTTTAGGTAACTATAATAACAGCAAACAACAAGGAACAACCACAAACTTTTGCAAACCCAGTAACAAGTTCTTCAGAAGTTTTTGCCATTGCTAATTGGTAAAGTAGAAAAAACTCTGTAGCATCACCCTGGCTCCAGGAAAATGCGTAAAAGCCAGTGAATCTGATTGAAGTTTGGAGCTCTTGCCATTTCTGTGTGCAATAAACATCAGATGATCAATGAGCGGCTGCTGCACGCCGGCGTCTGAGGCCAAGACTATCCATTACCCCTAATGTTGAGCTTTGAGGAACATCAGTCTTTCCAGAAGGCAGAACAGAACCATAATCTGACTTGGATGTCTTAAATGTGACCCGGCGATGTGAGAGGTCAAACCAGATCATGTTTCGAGATCTTCTTACTTTTCTCGGAGAAACTCAGCTCTCACTTCAGCTTTTCACTTCCATCTCTGGCACTGTCTGTATCACGCATTGACACACAGGTGCAGGTGTTTGATGGGCTGGAAATGGATGTCAGTCCGTAAAGCGTCCCTATACTGCATCGCCAACTCTGTCACAGCTGCTGGAGAGATGATGCTCTTCCTCACCCTCAGTGCTCATGTCATTTCCTTTGTCTTTAACCCTCTGTTAAACAATCATGCATTTTCTTAATTCTACAGGCACATGATGAATATGAGATCAAATAAGCAATTAAACTAGGTAACAATAAAACAATGAATAAACTACTACAATATATTTTCTCTTTTTCACTGTTCAAAAAACAAAATGAATAAAAAAACAAAAATGATAATTATTATATTATATTATTATATATTTTATTATTTCTCTTTATGTTATATTACCTGTATATCCATGCTTTTGGTCACATTTTAATTGAGATTTATTTTAATTATTTTTTTAATGATATTTACATTTTTCTTTATTTCTTTATTTCTTTTTTTTTTTTTTTTTTTTTTTTTTTTGCATTTTCCATCTTAGTAACTTTTTGGTCATTTAGTATATTTTCGTTTTTTTTAATAAATTTTATTTTAGGTTTAGTTTGTTATTTTAGAACATGAAGCTAAACTAAATTAAAAATTAAGTAAAAACAAACTAAACTTAATTTTAGTTAATTGAATGTTAATATTTACATCTTATTTTCTTTTTTTTTTTTTTTTTTTTTTTTTTTTTTTTTTTTTACATTTTTCATCTTAATCGTGTCTGAATTTTTTTTTTTTTAATAATTTTTATTTTAGGTTTAGTTTGGTTTTTTAGTAATGAACTAAATTAAAATGAAACAAAAAATGACCAAAACTTCATTTCAGTCACCCTTATAAATTTTATTTTAATATTTTAATTACTTTTTCTGTATATTATATATACTTTTTATATATATATATATATATATATATATATATATATATATATATATATATATATATGTATATATATATATATATATATATATATATATATTATTATAAGTTAAACTAAATTAAAATGAACTAAAAATTAAACAAAACTTTATACATACATACATGCATACATATACATATGCATTCAATCTAAGTAATTAATGTGAATATTTCTAGTACATTTTTGTTGCATCAAAATATTGTTTAATATATATATATATATATATATATATATATATTTTAGGTTTAGTTTGTTATTTTAATGCGTGAAGTTAAACTAAATTAAAATGAACTAAAATAAACAAAACCATATACATTGTACGTTCATTTTATTTAGTTTTTGTTTACATTTTCCAGCTAAGCAATCAGTTGTTATCATTTGTAGTACATTTTTGTTATGTCTAAATATTTTTATATTGTTTTATTTTTTAGGTTTAGTTTGTTATTTTAGTGCATGAAGTTAAACTAAATTAAAATAAAATAAAAATAAACAAAACGATTTTAGTGAACCATATAAACTGCATGTTCTGAACAGTTCATAACTGTTTATTGCTTAAATTAAGTGATTATGGCATTGCAGTTTAGTTAAATTTTTATAACATCTATTATTAATTATTAATATTTTTAAGAAGTCAACTATATTACATCCTACCACACAGCAGTTTAGTATTCTGACATCATCACATTTTTTTGTTTAAACATTGCTTTCATAATGCATCCAATTATTGGGTTAAATAAGAAGAAACGAACAAACAAATGAGATGCTTTCTGTCTTGTAGAGAGTAATGAAGGATAAGGAAATGTGAATTGCATATTTACCCTTCCCGTTTGTATCAAGGGTCGTATCAAACCAGCACGGCAGCCGCCTCTTTGTCCCATCTTTTAAAAACAAATCTGCCTCATGTGGAGCAAAACACTATTTTCTCTAGCATAACAGCAAATAAGCAATCAGTAAATCTAAACATTAAAACAGGTGTAATTTGTGCTATAACATTTAAGGCCAAAAGACTGTAAATATTCCAGAGTCTTAAGCCGTTACAATTGTGAAATGGCAGTGTTTGATTTCTAACACTGAATATGTCTGTACACTTTTTCAAACTTAAGGCACCTAGAGAGGCAATCTTGTCTGGTCTCCATAGCAACAAATACATTTTAGCTCTTGACCTTTATTGAATAACAGAATTACACACAGCAGTTATGCTCCAATTAATAAAATGCCCAGAGGAAGGCCATTTACCACCCAAAAACATGTTTTAGAAGGCAAACTCAAAAATCAGTGAATTTCCTCTCGGTTTATTGGTCGTCTTAATTTTTGTGTTCGCTAGACTCCAGCCTCGGCTCCAATCAAAGAAAGTTCAGTCTAATCAAGTCTGGTGCTACTCTGGAAGCAATAACGCACAACCAAAATAAGTATGCAAAATTTATGTAGGCTGTTATTATGTTGTCTCGTCTCAAACAAAAGCAGCAGACAGCGCAGAAACATGAGAACATGGAAACATACCAGATAATGAGTTCACTAGTTTACCGAGTGCATTTGCATTTTTAAATCGGAATACTGTCAATTATAAAGTAAGTGAAGATTAAGTCATCATCATCATCATCTCACACCACACAATTTTGTTTGCATTCGCTAATGCAAGAGTATGAGTTGAAATACTTATTAGGTAAAGGATGGTCATGCAAGTCAACCTCAACTACTCTGTTTATGTGCTGTAGATTTCATTTCTTAACCATTTACTGGCACAATTTCAACAAAATAGTTTTCATTATCATAATTACTGTTAACGCACAGGATATCCATTTGCCAAAATGTGCTGTATACAACAAAACAAACTGTGCAGAACGCTATAGCCAACAATGCAATGCCCTTAACTTGACCTTACATTTTCAGTGTGACAAATAAACAGGAAGAGACAATTTCTGGGCTCGTAAATTGCCCATATAGCAATGCAATGCAATATATATATATGTATATATATATATATATATATAAAAGTATACAAATAAGCTGGAAAATGCAATTTCTTAATTCACTCATATGTACAATAAAATAAAATAAAATAAAATAAAAACAAAACAAAACAAAACAAAAAATAAAAATAAAAATCTGGCAAACAGTGAAGCCTAATAAAATAATATTTTTGCTTAAAATGTTACATATGTGAATGCACTTTCTTGGACTGAAACATATGGAGGGCAAAATATATTTTTAAAATATTTTAAAGAATATATTTATATTTTCAAAATATGTTTTCAAAAATATACAAAAAATATACTGGTAGAAAATGTATGTATGTAAATATTTTTTTTTTACATTTTATATTTGTTTAGATATATTTAAATATTAAACGTTTTGTACATTTTGAAATATATTTTTGAAAAAGTAATAGATTTAAAATATGATACATTTGACTCTGATCACTTTTATTTATTCGAATAACTACAGGTCAGAATAAGTATCGTTTAATTTTTACATAAATATATCTGTTGTGCTGAATGACGATGGAAAATTATTTCATCCTTTTATTGACATTTTATTTCCACAAAAGTTATTTGAAACATTAAAGTAGACACTTGCATTTAATAAGCTTTCTGTGTATATCACTTTTGTAAATTTAATTTGATTCAAACACCAAAATGTGACGCCACATTTTTGACCAACACAGTGAAATAGAAATTTCTTCATGTTCATTTGTCACACTGCAAATGGAAAGTCAAGTTGAGGGCATTGCATTGTGGGATACAGTACAATAATATCAACTTCCTCAGACAATTCTGGTCAACTTTAGTTGGCTACACTAATCCTAAAGTTGAATATTGTCGCTTTAAGAGAACTTCAATGATAACTGCTTTATAGAGCTCTGTTGTGCTTTAATGTGGCCAAGCGTATCAAAGTTCTGTCTTGTGTAGCTGGCTGTGTGAGAATCAGAGCCCATGGAGACAAACGGCCAATAAACAGCTGCTTTATGCTGATAAGAAACCACATGATCACCAGAGAAACCATATCATTAGTGACCATAAACAAACATTACGGTCTGGTCACTTTTGAATCATGGTGTTTTACAATTCGGCCGCTGCTTTCCACGCTTATTTCCTGTTATAAGACGCACACTGCTGATGCTCCAAAAAATGCCTGGACTTTGCAATTGCAATTTGAATTTGCCTGCATTAAACACGCTGTGAAAGAGTAAAAGCACAAATGTGAAAAAAGCAGAAATAAGCAAGGATTACAGACTGATTCCTTGCCGCACAAAATATGAAAGGTATCTCTCATTGGCACTTTATGTGAGTTAATTCAATTGAATCTCTCAGTGTTGCCAGGGTCGTGTTTTATTTATTTTGAAAATGCCATCGCAGGAAAAATTATAAAGCCGCGCGTTGGGGTTTTTAGGCTACTTTTATACCATGGCTGCCAAAAAGTTTATGTAGAGAAGGACAGACTATAGTCTTGTTATGTGGACTATTTGAAGACAAAAACTTTTCAGTGAATACCTGGCAACCCAATGACCGCTGAAAGCACAAGTGATTGAGAAACACATTATGCTGTCGGGTGACAAACTAGACGTCATGTGAGATGTCAGGAATTTTTTAGGCAGGTTTATTGAATTTGCAATAGTAGATTAATTGCTTGTTCTTGTGTGTAGACAAAACAACAAAGACGGAAGCAAACAGAAAAGAGTATGTAGGCTATTAATAATGAAACCAAAGCTGATTTGAATTTAATGTTTGAATGGATAGCTATATCATTTTGTCACATATGACTGATATTCGTATTTATATCCAACATTTTAAACAATTTATCATGCAAAGTGGAAAAAAAGAGAGCACACTTTTTCATTTTGCAATGTCTATAGTTATGCACCCTTCTCATGGATATCTAATCATTTTTGACCTTTCAATATCACTTTAATCTTTTTACCTTTAAAAGAAACCCTGCTTAATTCTGCGTACCTAAATATAAGGCTTTTTATTTATTTTGGTATTTTTTAATCAATTAATTTATTCATTTTTAACTTTCAGACCCTTTTAACAATTATATATGACTTATAAATAATTATATACAAATTTACTGGTAGTTATTAAGACTAGACTTGGATTTGGTAAAATAATGTTATATTAATACATAAAACTAATAAACAGTTATTACTAATACTGTCACGTAGTACATCGTAGGGAGGATGCAGGAGAAACGGAGCTCAACATAAACAGTCTTTAATAAAAGTAAAACAAGGAAAATCCAAAAACAGCAGCATATAAACACATGTACAACAAAAGAACACTAAGACCAGACAAAGGGAAACTGAACAGGGCAGGAACTAATATACACAAGATAATTAGGAACAGGTGGAGGAGTAATCAATTAACCAAACAAAAACAGGAAGGAGACCAAATAAGAAAATACAGGAACTAAGGCTGGGGGGAAAACATGGAAAATTCTCAATGGTTTTGTAAAACAACACCCTTGCCAAACTCAGCTCTGCAAAAATCATCTCATTCTAAGGGGTTGTTCCTTTAAATGCAAATGAACTCTGCTCACCCTGCCCCTCTCTACTCTCTGTGGAAAGACGGTCTTGTTTACATTAGCCACATTTAGCCACGTTTAGCTGCGTTTAGCCGCTAAACTTCCTAACTACCACGTTATAAAGAAAGGCGATCGCAAAGATTCATAAAAAAAAAACGCTTATACTTACTTCTGCTGTAAGTGAAGCTGGATCATGAATGATTCGCGCAAACATAGACAGATATATGTAGATCGGGAGGCGCATTCCCTTCACAAACAAACGTAATCTACTGCATCTTCAGTGGCTCAGATGTCGGGAGTAAATGACGACCACTATGTTCATTATTACATCCAGCAACACAACACCTCAATCGCTCAATCTGAGATATTCTTGTCAAACTTACATCCCTGCTCTGGCATCAAAACATGGAAAGTTACTGGACTGTTACAGCTGATCTGAGGTAAGACGCTCATGTCAATCAACTATCGTGTGAGCGGCCTCTGTGGGTGTGACGCCACAACGACAGGCATCTGAGAACGGCTTGATTTGAAAAAGGGGATATTATTTTTACAGATTAATTAAAAACCACTGCATGGATTTTCATCATTATAGGGTAGATTTATACATTCACTGCCAACACACATTAATGTTCAAACAACATGAAAAAGTGAACTTAGCATCCGATGACCCCTTTAAGCATAAAAACAATAATGGCTCATTTCCACCTAGCGGTACGGGTCAGTACAGTACAGTACGGTACAATTCGGGACCAAACATCCTGATCCAGCTTGCGTTTCCACCACCAACAGTACCCTTACTTGATGGGTGTGGTGTATGAAAGTAGCGATTAACGATAAAGCGTGACAATAAGCACAATTCTGCCATTATAAAAGTATAAGTACGAAGTATAAGAGGCTTATATAAGAGGAAATAAAGACAAAAGCAAACAATTCAGTCAAACGTATCCTACAAAGTCAGCGCTGCACTACGGTAAAGTTCAAAATAAATATATAAAGTTGAACATAACTTTGTGTTCAGCCAAAACAAGTACCAGGAACAAATAACAGATTCATGAGATCAGTGACTACCTGTTAATATACGCAAAATGAATTGTATCTCATGTTTAATCACTACAGAGACATCAGAGCCAGTGGCAAATGTCAGAAATCAGCGAAATCAGCATAGCAATTTTTCAAATAGATGCTATCTTTACAAATAAACCGCAGATTTGAGTTTTAAACAACTACATTCTCACCTGAAAGCTCTTAAAACTTCATTTAATGACACAATAACAGTAATATTTTGAAAATAATGTGGGTTTTGGGAAATGATGTTTCACAAGTAAACAAGAACAGACAAGAACGCACATTGAGAAACGGCTATTGTCTGTGTGAAAATATAAAATTATAAAATACACTGTTATTTTTTGGTGTTTGCGCACTCTGATGTAAATAAGCCCAACACACATGAACAACACAGCGGAACAAGTGAAAGACGCTTTATCCCCTTGTAGCACGCACAAGTGACGTTCTGCAGTGAGTTCAGCTCCACCTTTTTGGTTCCCTTTGCTGTGCTAGGTACCCCAACAGAAGGTTACCAAAAAGTGGTACGGTACGGTTCGCTATTTTGGTACCATTCACAACTTTTGAAACGGATAATTGCGTACCGAACTGTACTGAACTGAGCCGTACTGCTCGGTGGAAATGAGCCGTAAGTGTAGTACTGCTTTAAATGGTTGTTGTTTTTTCCCAAAAAAATTTGTACAAGTTTTCTGTTTAATTTAACTGCATTTTTGTTTTTGTTTTTCCTGAGCAAAAAATAAATATCATACATTTTTCCCTAATTTAAATAAGACACCCACTAAAATGTCATTCATTGTAACAATTTCAGGCATATTTACAAAAAATAAAAAATAAATTCTGACACATTAAAAGACTAATTACTTTCACCCCAAATATTAATTAGTTGTAATTCTACATTTTTTAAATTTGCAACTATCCTAGGTTTTGCCCATTTGCCAGTAAGATTTTTTTACTCATTTAAAACACAATAAAATTTAATATGCTCTCTTATTCAATTCAATATATTTCAATATGTACAAGTTAGAATAAGCATGCTGTTTGAATTTTTACATAAATATTGTGTTACACTGAATAAAAATGTAACATTATTTTAACCAAATTTTGAA
Source organism: Labeo rohita (assembly GCF_022985175.1). NCBI lineage: Eukaryota > Metazoa > Chordata > Actinopteri > Cypriniformes > Cyprinidae > Labeo > Labeo rohita. The sequence goes on from NC_066876.1 coordinate 35,693,369, forward strand.
ATTTTATTCTCCAAAAACTTGTGAAACATTAAACACTTTATTTTCATTTAATGTGCTTCCTATGGACATAAAATCACTTTTGTAAATTTTTTTTGATGTGGACATTTTAACATCTTTGACCCATACATATACCATTTTAAAGCAGAATAAATGAAATAAAAGGCCAACAGTGTGGACGCAGGAAAAAATCTTTCATGTGAAATTGAGTCGGTTTGAGCTGGATCTTTTTATGGGACCTGGCAACCCTGATTACTTTCAACTGTATTCCCTAGTTAGCAATAAGATTAAATAGAGAGCAAATGGAGCTGGATTTGCCAGTATACCAATGCCTGCCATCAAAAGGTGCAATGTGAAATATGAAATTAAGCATTTCTCAAACTGTTCTTGATCTGAGCTGCTATTCATATTCCTTGTATAGCTGTGTACTCTTACTGCATGATTGATTCATTCGTGTCTGATTTTATTCATCCAATGAAAAACACGTAACTCAGAAATCTCCTGAGCTATGAAGGACATCCTCTGAGGAACAAAATACTCCTCTGGGACTACAGGAAAGGTTTTTGTGGTATATTATAGAATATATACAACAATAAAGAACTGGGTCACTGGCATAAAACTCTCGGTTCATACCTGCGAAATTTAACAGTCTCTCTCATTTTCAGTTCATCATGCAGAAAGGCTGTAAATCTTGCGGTAATGAAGGCCAACTGTGAATTTTCGTCATTTAATTGGCTAATGGTGAGCTTTAAAAGCAACTAGCTTTCTGAAAATGCAAAAATGGAAAGAAACTCATTATTACTTGAACCATTTCTCTCACATTTCACCTTGTTAATCATTTTCTGGCGGTACCGCCTGACCGGGGCTCTTAGATCATTACTGTGTGTATCATTACCGTCCCTCGCAGTTCCCCGAGGTTGTCCTTAAGTGGCTACGCAACTCGCTGCATTTTAAACACAAACCTCCTTTGCATATATGTCCTGAAAACCCGTTCTACAAGCAAACATAATTTCATTATGCATCTTCACAGCAGTCTATAAAAACTGCTGTGCCAGCTGGACTGTAGAGCAAACATCGGAAAACATCATTTCACTCCTCCTAACCCTTTCGTATGCGGTGAACACCACAGTAAAACATACTTTTACCCTGATTTACACCACGCCGTGACAAAGACGGATCTGTCCCAGGTGAACACTTAATGCAAATTTAAAACCACAGATGCCCAAAGGAACGCAAAAGTTACGGCGGTGCAAAAACGGGGCCGTAAAAAGAATCAACAGCCGCATCTTTCATAAATAATGCCGCTATTAACTCAAAAACACCACTCGCTTTCAGTTGTCCTGTGGGATGGACTCATATTTTCGGTGTAGCGTGGTATTGTGCCGTAGGCAGATGATTAAAAAATACGAAGAGTTCAACGAGTGAGTCAGAGAATCTTGAATGAATAAAACTGTAAAATATCACCAAACAGCATCACGACAACTTTGTTAGAACTTAACTCAATAAAATTGATAGGGCTGTAAGGTTGTTTTATTTTTAAAACATGAAAAAGTCATAAATGCAAGATTTAAGTCTCTTTTCACTGCATTATTTCTAATGCTAATGGTCTAAACATTCCATTTTGATCTTTTTGTTCAGTCTTTGTTCATTTTTGATGCAAAATATAAACATTAATAACATTTTACAATTAGGTTCCATTTGTTAATATTAGTTAACAACAATAGTTAGCATGAACTTTTAGTGAAAAATATGGTGAGATTTTATTTTAAGGTTCAGTTCTCACTATTAAAGGAGAAGTCCACTTCCAGAACAACAATTTAAAAATAATTGACAAGATGTTCATGTCTTTCTGTCTTTGGTCGTAAAGAAATTATGGTTTTTAAGGAAAACATTTTAGCATTTTTCTTCATATAATGGACTTCAATTGTGCCCCCGATTTTGAACTTCCAAAATGTAGTTTAAATGCGGCTTCAAAGGGCTCTAAATGATCCCAGCCGAGGAAGAAGGGTCTTATCTAGCAAAACGATTAGTCATTTTTAAAAATAAAAATTTGTTCACTTTTTAAGCACAAAAGCTCATGTAGCACAGGCTCTGGGATGCGCGTTCACGTACTGTTGAATCATGTCAAAAGATCATGCGGAACAAAGGCGGAACCTTTGTGTTTACAAAGCGAAAACGCAAAGACTAAGAAAGTGCAAGTAAGTCAAACGCTGTTTACAAACAAAAAAGTACAATGTGTCGGACGTTTTTCGAAATACTCTACCTTTTTGAGCCGGAGTACACAGACGATGAACTTGTGGCGATTCGAAGACGTGATTCGTAGTAGTGATGGGAAGTTCGGATCATTTTACCGACTCTGACCTTTGAGTCTCGTTCAGCAAAATGAGTCATTTAGTTCATTTTAGCAAAATCAGCATCACGTGACAGCCCCATAAGATGAACAAACGATTCGAAAACCCGAAGACTCCAAACATCTGAACTAATTCCAGTACAGAACCTAATAGGATGTTGCGCATGCGCGACTGAACGAATCACTCCCCGAGACGACTCGTTCTTCGCGAGTCACATTAAAGATTCATTCAAAATGAACGAATCGTTCAAGAACGACCCGTGGACGTGCAACCCAGAGCCTGTGCTACATGAGCTTTTGTGCTTAAAAAGTATACACATTTTATTTTTTTTGAAAAACAATGACCGATCGTTTCGCTAGATAAGACCCTTCTTCCTCGGCTGGGATCATTTAGAGCCTTTGAAGCTGCATTTAAACTACATTTTGGAAGTTCAAATTCGGGGCACCAATAAGTCCATTATATGCAAAAAAATCCTGAAATCTTTTCCTCAAAAACCATAATTTCTTTACGACTGAAGACAGAAAGACACGAACATCTTGGATGACAAAAGGGTGAGTACATTTTTTTTTTAATTGTTGTTCTGGAAGTGGACTTCTCCTTTAACTAAAACTAATAAATATTATAACCTTATTGTTCATTATTAGCACATATTAACTTAAAAAACTGTAGTTAATTTCAACAACAACAAAAAAATATTGTAAAGTATTACCATATTTTTTTAAAGAATCTGAGTTAACATGAATTAACATTGAACAGCTGTATTTGTATTAATTAATGTTCACAAATGTATTGCTAATTGTTAGTTAATGCATTAACTAATTAATTGGACCTTATTGTAAGGTGTTACCAAAACATTACCACTTTATCTGTTGAAAAATATTACTCAAAAATTAAATCTTGTGATTTTCAGACTATGCATTTGTCACACCCCTCTGGACTGTTTATGTTGGTTTCTCCCTCTTGTGCCCATATTTGGTCATTCCTGTTTCTTGTCCTCATTTCATCATCATTAGGTAACCTTGTATCACCTGTGTCTTAATTAAGTTCTTCGTAATCACCTGTCTTTATAAGTTGCATTCAGTTCAGTGTTTGTTGTCCGGTTTTGTCGATGTATGTGTGGTTTTACCCTCCTGCTGTGGATTTTCCTGTGGGATATAATAAAGACTTTATCTTTGATCTTCTTCTTCGTTCGCCCCTTCCTCTCACGATACGTGACAGCATTAGTCATTAATTTATATATTAAAATTTAATTTCAGAGTTAAATGGACTAGCCATGAAGGACTCATTTAAAAAACTGTCTCTGTTTAGTGTCACAACAAATAGCAGGTCTGACACCTAGATAATATTTAAAGGAGGGGAAATAAAACTTGGAGAGAAATTCTAAGCATGTTCTGTATAGCAACAGATGAAGTGCTGTTCTTCCACAGTCAATCAATGTGAGAGTTATAGAGCGCAGAGATCATTCAGAGCACAGAAACCTGAAACACATCAGCCTCCATCAGGCTGGATTGCAGAGCTGTCAGCTGCAGGGACTGATGCTAGCTGGCAAATTTGATGCCCTGTTGACTTCTCTTATGTTTCCTTTCTCCTCCACTGATCTGAGACAAAGTTCTCAGTCCACATTCTCAGACAACAGACAACTAAACTGCTTTACTAACAAGAAAATCTTTTTTTTTTTTGTGAAGCTTTGAAGGTTCGAGAGTGAATATTATCTCACATTTACGTGAACGATTATCAGAATAAAATGGTTCCAGTAAGGGATTTCATGAATTTTGACACTCGGTTTTATATAAGAGTGGTTCTCAACTGGTTTTTACTTCAGTTGACCCAGATTTTAACAGCACAGGCTCAACGATATGCAACATTAATAACATGACGTGGGATGAGAAAGAAAATCTTGTAAATGCTTAAATAGAAGCTGTTTATTTATGATTTACCAGTCTAACATATGGAATAAATACTACAGGACAACATTTAATACTAACATATATTATACTACTACTAGACTACAGATAAATGTATTAATTATACTAAAATTATAATATATAATATATATATTAGGGGTGTAATGATACATGTATTCGTACCGAACTGTCACGGTACAGGCATCTCGGTTCGGTGCATGAGGCCTTACAACGAATACAGGCAATTCACCCTCAATCCAGAAGGGGGCGCCCGCAGTAATGTAACTCTGTTTGTTAACCACCAGCAGAAGAACAGCGAATGCCAGGAGTTGTGCACTTGAAAACACAGACCACTAGACAGTGATCATGTGCTGATTCTGAATGCGTCTCTCACTGACAAAGGAGTATAACGTTACTTTAAAGGCTTGCGCACTCAACTGTCTGCGAAATGGAGCTTTGTGCTCTTGTATCCTACCTCTCTCATTCAGCACAAATCCAAATATTCCATAATATTTCCATATTTGCGATGCATCCAAATGCTAAACTATTATTTATTATGTAAATTATAGACTTTGTGCTTTAGTTGCGTTCCAACGGTGACAGTGAGGCGGGTGCGCTGACGTTTGGTTCACTGTGTTTTATTTTGATAAAGTACCAACTGCGCTGTCAAGTTAACAATGCTAACAGCCTGGAACTGATATGTTTTGTGTTTGTGTGCGCCGGCGCGATTACTTCAACTTTCCTCATACCAGCAAAATCAACTTAAACGAAAAACTAATAGAATGTTGCTTTCTGCCATTTAAGTTTCCTTTCTGTCACAAAACTGAACTGAAACTCAGCAAATACAGGCTACGTTACGTGTCGCACAGTTTTTTTCCCTTGTCTATCAGTTAACTAAATTAAATATATTTCAAGTATTTATTCCTTGTATGTATACATGTACGAAATACACTATATTACCAAAAGTATTCGCTCACCCATCCAAATAATTGGAATCAGGTGTTCCAATCACTTCCATTGCCACTGGTGTATAAAATCAAGCACCTAGGCGTGCAGACTGTTTTTACAAACATTTGTGAAAGAATGGGTCGCTCTCAGGAGCTCAGTGAATTCCAGCGTGGAACTGTGATAGGATGCCACCTGTGCAACAAGTCCAGTCGTGAAATTTCTAAATATTCCACAGTCAACTGTCAGCTGTATTATAAGAACGTGGAAGCGTTTGGGAACGACAGCAACTCAGCCACGAAGTGGTAAGCCACGTAAACCGACGGAGCATAGTGCGAAGAGGTCGCCAACTTTCTGCAGATTCAATCGCTACAGACCTCCAAACTTCATGTGGCCTTCAGATTAGCTCAAGAACAGTGCACAGAGAGCTTCATGGAATGGGTTTCCATGGCCGAGCAGCTGCATCCAAGCCATACATCACCAAGTGCAATGCAAAGCGTCAGATGCAGTGGTGTAAAGCACGCCGCCACTGGACTCCAGAGCAGTGGAGACGCGTTCTCTGGAGTGACGAATCGTGCTTCTCCATCTGGCAATCTGATGGACGAGTTGTTACACTTTGCACAATCTGTTACACTTTGCATTGTGCGAAGTGTAAAGTTTGGAGGGGGGATTATGGAGTGGGGTTGTTTTTCAGGAGCTGGGCTTGGCCCCTTAGTTCTAGTGAAAGGAACTCTGAATGCTTCAGCATACCAAGACATTTTGGACAATTCCATGCTCCCAAGTTTGTGATAACAGTTTGGAGCTGGCCCCTTCCTCTTCCAACATGACTGTGCACCAGTGCACAAAGCAAGGTCCATTAAGACATGGATGACAGAGTCTGGTGTGGATGAACTTGACTGGCCTGCACAGAGTCCTGACCTCAACCTGACAGAACACCTTTGGGATGAATTAGAGCGGAGACTGAGAGCCAGGCCTTCTCATCCAACATCAGTGTGTGACCTCACAAATGCGCTTCTGGAAGAATGCTCAAAATTTCCCATAAACACACTCCTAAACCTTGTGGACAGCCTTCCCAGAAGAGTTGAAGCTGTTATAGCTGCAAAGGGTGGACCAACGTCATATTGAACCCTATGGATTAGAAATGGGATGTCACTTAAGTTCATATGTCAAGGCAGGTGAGTGAATACTTTTGGCAATATAGTGTATGTATATATGTGTCACATGATTTAAGGTGAGACACTGCAGGCAAAAACACATTTTTTTTTTAATGCACCTATCAAATTAGAGATTTTGGGCTTTTTGGTTTTTCATAAGTGTTAAGTGTTTTCATAAGGCTAAGTGTTTTTTCAGACTAGTGGAAAGAAAACATCCAAAAGACTCTGTTAAGTATTTCTTTTATATCACTTTATCTATTTGTGTCAATAGATTTCAATTATAATACATATTTTTAAAGGCCGTTTTCCCAAAATGAGCTTTTTCTTCTACAATGAGGCATAAATCTCTACTTCAGTAGCACTTACACACATCAAACTTCTTTGACATTTTTATTCCTGTCTATATCCTAAAGGTTTTTACAGAGGGATTTTCCCCAAAAAATTGTAAAAAATATATTGTTTTCTGTATGTTCTAAGTATTTTGACAAAATGAGATACCCAAAATCCCCTCTGTAAAAATATTTGACTCTAATATGTCAAAAAAAAAAAAAAAACAAAAAAAAACTAAAACAAGAATTTTGAAACTGACTTCATCTAGTGTTTACATTTTTGTACTAGAAATGTATGCAAATTAGTGCATATTTCATCAAAAAAATATATTTTTAAACCTAACATTTTAGAAAACTTGTAATACAAAAAATGTTTGTAATTATCAATGTAAGTAAGGTGATAAATATTAGTTATTTTTTACTCTATTCACTTGCAGTCTCTTGCCTGAAATATTATTAATTAATTATTAATTAATTAATTAAATTATTATTATTATTATAAATATTTAAAACAGTTAAGTACTTTTTTTTCCCAGGATTCTTTGATGAATAAAAAGATCCAAAGATCAGCATTTATCTGAAAATCTGTTACATTATACACTATACCATTCAAATGCTTGTTATTTACTTATTTCTGTATTTCTTTATTTAATATTTTCTTTATTGGGGGGGGTGGGTTGGTGCTTTAAATTGATCAAAAGTGATGATAAAGACATTTATAAAAATTCTAAAAAAAATAAAAATGTGTCAACATAATAATAAATGCTTTTTTGAGCAGCAAATCAGAATATTACAATGATTTCTGAAGGATCATGCTAAAAATTCAGGTTTCTTTTTTTTAATATATATTAAATTTTAAAAGTAATTCAAATAGAAAACGGTTGTTCTAAATAGTAAAAGCTTTTGCTGTACTTGGGATTAAATAAATGCAGGCTTGGTGAGCAGAAGAGACTTCTTTAAAAAACACTAAAAAAAACCTTACTGTTCAAAAACTTTTGACTGGTAGTGTATATATCTATCTGTCTGTATATATTAGCATTAAATATACACTATATAAATATTTCATATTAGTATAGATAAAAATTTGAAAAAAAATGTTATGTATTTCTTTGCTGCTGTTATTATGCAAATTAACAGCTGCATTTTATTATTTCCATTTGGCAATTTGATTCCTATCAAAACCAACCTGTGACTCATTTCTGCGGTGCAGCCCACCAGCTGTGAACCACTGCAAAACTTGTCAGCTCTCACTTACTTTCAAGTCCCCTAACAAGTCTGCATACCCCGCCAGCGTGATTCACCGCTCCTTCACAACAATGGCGAACACTTTTCCAGACTTCCACAAAGAAGTACGGGTCTTAATTACTCCAGCAATTGACAGCCACCTGTCAGGCAAGAAAATTGACATGAACTTTGAGTCAAAGACTATTATTACATATCTTTCATCCCTCGCCATTTCCACCCGACCGCGCTAGAGAAGTTTAATCGTCTTCTTTTTAGCAGCTAGAGGCAAGCCGTCTGAGCGACCGTAGGAATGTTTTAATGAGCTTATCTGAGTCAGGAGGCAGATGGCGTTAAGATGCTTGATGCTTTACGGGAAAAGGCCTCGCTAAAGGATGGAAGCGGCGTGTCTTGCAGGAGATGAGGTAAAAAGGTGAGTCATTAGTCGGGTCGCAGCCAGTCAGGTTTTTCCGATCTCTGGAGTTCAGAATTACAGATGACGGAGCGAGAGGTAAACAGGTTGCCTGGCCTACCGTGGGTTCAGAGGACTAAAAAGTAGCGGGGATTCGCATCCGCCGCGTGAACAAGCTATGAGCCCATTAGCTCAGCGGTGCTGGATAGAGGTGATGCATCTCACAGGCGGTGAGGTGTACATTAAATATCACAGAGGTCACAGCTCATTCAACCTCTGAAAGCCGCCGCATCTGTTTTTTTGATTAATAGAGTTTAGATCTCAGGACTGTTGCGGGTTGTTTAGTACCCTGAAAAGAAAGACTTCAGGTGTAAATGAGGCGCCGTGTTAAGAGATGATAGAAGATGATTAATGACTTGATGCTATATAAAAGTGAACATTATAAACAAGGTTATGATCTAGTGCATATTGGGTTGTGTTTGAATTGGTTTCCCGTCATTCCTGCACTCTGTTCCTACTCTATCCATCATAAAAAGGCTAAAAAAGGTACTTTAATGACCATGAACACTATATGACATGTGCACTACAAATGCTTTGTGATACTCCACCTGTTCTGCAGAGGACAGCTGCTCAGAAGGATGGAGAAGAAAGGCCAAGATGGTGAAGGACATGTTGTCTTGCCTACTGTTCATGAACAAGAAGAAAATAGAAAGAGGAAAAGAGAAGATGGTGTGTGTGGGAGTTTTGCCAGCTAGTGGATATACCAATAAGTGCAGCTTACTTTTGCATGGTAGAAAAAAACTAAATGGATTAGAAAATCCTTTACATTGACTTACTGACTTACATTAAATTATTTTTGGCCACCCAGAGCACCCTAACATCAAAAAAAAAAAAAAAAAAAAAAAAAAAAAAAAAAAAAAAAAGAAGTCAGAGGACCTTAGCAATTGCATAACATCCACACAAAACACCCTAATAACACATACACACACACACACACACACACACACTTTCATATTATATACTTAAAAAAAATTAAATGCTGCATTGGCAACTGATTGAAGTTTAAGATGAAACACTATAATTACTGGAAATATATGAAAGCTAAAAGCAAAATATAAATAAATTAAACTTAAATGTAATTTTTTAAAAAAGTCAGCGTGCAATATCAAATATAATATACAATATAATACAATATAATTTACAATATAAATATAAACAAATCTAAAAATAATATACAATATAAAAAATACAGCTAATTAATAATTGTAATAAAAACAGGGTATATATGAAGAGTTCAAATGCAAAACCAGATAAAACCCATCTCGGTCAAAAATGAGATAATGATACTGGGTGAATGCTCCTGACACTTACTATATGTCCATCAAATACTTTTACTTCAAACTCGCTACATTCCAGCCTCAGCCCAATCAGAAGTACCAGTATTTACATAGAAACCTATACAAAGTAGCCAGATAGATATGCTAATTTGAAAGAAATACGTCAGATGGATTTAGAGGCTTTTGCATCTGAACTCTTCATATATATATATATGTAACGGAGGCCAGGTGCTGTGCAGGTAAACCTCACTCCCCCGATCTCAAGAGGTGCGCTAGCAACTGATGCTAAAGGCTGCAGTCTTTAGCCTCCTTGTTAGTGCACCCACACTAATATATTCCTCTATTTAACTAGGAAATCACACTGAGATGTTACTATCTCTTCTTCCAGTGGCAGACGGCAGCACATTTCATACAAAGAGAATCACATGGACAATACCACGATTTACACAATTACAATTCTCAAAAATAAAATCAGATCATGAAAAACATTTACAAGTATTCTTTAAACCATCACACAAAAGACATTTAAAAGTACTCAAAGTTGGAAGAGTGTCAAGATTGAGTAAGTTTTGCAATCTATTCCAAGCCCAAGGAGCATAAAAGGAAAAAACACACTTGCCCAATTTTGACAATACCCTTGGGACCATTAACCGAATAGAAGAACCATATCTAGTATGTTGATTATGTATATGAAATGTTAATAGAATTAAGTAATTTAGCCTTCGCAATAAATAAGTACATATGTAACGTTCTCCTTTGATGTAAGGTTAATCAATCTAAGGATTCATAGAAGATACAATGATGCATCAGTGACAAAACGTATTGCTGCATGATAAACAGAGTCTAATTTTCTGAGTAAAGAAGTAGTATAAATGATCACCATAATCAATTATAGATAAAAATGTACTCTTACAGGCCTTATAAGGAAACCTGGTTTTTACCAATAAAAGAAACCTAGTTTTGGCCTAAGCTTTTTGCCAAAAGCTAATCTTTCATCTACCCAAATACCTAGGTATATATAGGAGCTAACAGTTTCTATTAATAAACCGTTCAAGGTTGTAATTGTCAGATATGTTACCTTATTACAGCCACGACTAAAAATCATGTACCTAGTCTTTTTTTAATTTAAAACCAATTTTAACTCCAGCAACGATTGGTTCAGAACTTGAAAAGCATTCTGTAGATGCTGAAGCTTGATTTAAAGAGGATGCAGCTGTATATATAATTGTCGTCTGCATACAGATACTGCATACAGTACTTTAGCTTAACCTATTCCATGTCCTAAATTATTGATATATATTTCAATATACACTGTATGAGCAATATCACACTCGTAGCCATGCAATATGGATGTATATTGGCACGGATTCACAGCCATATCGCATGGCTACAGGTGAGATATTGCGTTTATATAACAGTTTGATGGCTTGAGTGTATAAATACATTAGAAACAACAACAGAGTGTCTTTAAAAACCCTGTTCTGTGCAAACTACTTCCTCTCGCCACTGATTCCAATTGAGCCCAAGCCTTTGTTATTATTTCAAAAATGTCACCTAGCAATGAAGGAATGTCAAGCTTATTGTATTACTGTATTGAAAGCTCACTGTATTATGTATAGTATTATGAAAGAGAGATGGACTAAGTGAATATGATCACTTGCATCTGATACAGAATTCATTCTTCAGCTCAATCTCATATTCACTATAAAACATTAGTTTGAATGTTTGCTGAGGAAACATCTTTGTCGTACTATCCTTTCATCTGCTAAATGTGATTTCTGAAGACAGCGCTGCTCAGTGCATTTGTAGGCTGCGTCTTACAATGTGTTGTTAAAAGTAAAAATAACTTACTTGTTTACAACCCTGTTTCAGTCTCTTTCAATATAAAAGTCTTTACTGCTGACTCATTCATAAAACAATCACCATCACAAACACACATTTTTTCCCAATACTAAGTACTATTATTAAATACTTCTATTATTTATATATTATGTATTGAATAATAATATTTAATAAACAACAACAGCCATCAGAATAGTTGCTAGGCAATTCAGTCAAAAGTACAAAGGCGTACGTATGTCTGACGTTACATAAAATATAATGTGATAAGATTTTGCTCTCAGCCAAAACTTTTTACTCTGGAACAAATAATAGATTAATAAGACTAAAGACTGGCCATTAGATTTACCCAAAACGAATTATATCTCATGTTTAACTCAACTTAGGCTCATTGGAAATACGTGCCTCTATATACATTTCTGCAAACCTGAAATGTACCTATATGTATGAATTATTGCAGTTTCCAGTTAAAATGAATGCTAGAGGCAGTAAAACTTTATTCCTTTTCACACATAGTATGATTTACTCAGAGATTTGATTAATAAAGCCTAATTTTCAGACAATTACTACTGCTGAATATTATATTATGGTTTTTAAACAATTTTAACATCCAGCACGGTTTAAAAATTGATACTTTTGAACGTTGTAGTCACATATACAGCTTCATATACATGAGTTTTTGAGTGCAGACAGTTTTCTCGGTAGCTCACACCATACAGTGTTGCACTTGGGTGATGAAGAGTTCCGGTTCGAACCCGTGAAACTACTGTGTGACAAATAATCTCAAATCTAAATGAGAAAGTAAAAATAGCACGGCTGCATCACAAAATGCATTTTTTTAAACATGCCAAGGTCATGTATTGAACGTGTGTTTTAGTGCCACTCTCTGGACATTTCACTTGAAACTGCCACGAAACGTGCGGTAAGGTACGTCATTATGGTGTTGCAGAAATGTATGTAGAGGCACGTATTTCTAATGAGCCTGGGTTGGTTTAACCGCCATAGAAACATCAGAGCCAGCGGCAAATACCAGAAGATCTGGCCAAGGTGAGGCTGCTCTTGGTGGGTTCATGAGTGCTAAGCGGCTGCTGACGCCCTGGAGCTCACATCTTCTATTATCCATCTACCAATAAATAGATAGACAGATAGATAGATAGATAGATAGATAGATAGATAGATACTCACACTGCACAGAACACCCTAGCAACCACACATACTCGCAAACACCAGAGAAACCACATCACAAAAACAGCACTGTGCACGATTAAATGCCACTGATATTTTTTACTCACGTGCTTATGAATGACTACATAATATCAAATGCATTAAAGAAAATTGCCATTCCCTGAATTCCAGATGTATGCTGCTGTCAGAGTTCACCATTACTCCATGCATTCTTACTGAGTTATCTTAGGCTAGTGAGGCTTAGTGAGACTGTTACTCCTTACTGTACTGTATGTGCTGACAAAATATAAAATCATGATCAATTATGCACAACATACATACAGTTCCTTCAGTGTGTGATTTGAATTCCAAAGTGACTCAGTCTTTCGCCGGTGACTCTGAATGCTGACATGTTTGCAGAAAGGTTTAGCCGTCTGGGTCTGCAGCATTTCCCACTCATGAAAGTGCTTTCATTCACATAAACAAAAGAGGATGTGTGTGTGCTTCAGTGTTTCTCTCTCTCTCTGTGTGTGTGTGTGTGTGTATATGTGTATGCATCAACACTCCCACCAACTGGAGAACAGCTGAAAATAATTTGCTCGTCTTGCGCCCAGATTCCCCTTTATATCTTAAAGGATTTATTATAAAGTATTTGTCTTATTAAAAAAATCTTGTTTTATAAATGTGAGATGAATTATTTAACAATCCTTCTGGCTGAATCATTATTAAAAAATAGAACATTAACTGTTTGGTATAACAAAGTAATACTAATCTAACTTTGTAAATGACCTTGGGTTGTTATTATTATTAGTATTAAGTAAATGCAGATGAAAAGATTTAATACTTTCTGTACTGAATAAATTTAAACTTATAGGCAAATTACATCTGTGTTCAATTCAGGCATGCAAAGTATAACTAAATATGAACAAATATTATTTATTATTTTTAAAATGAGTCCTCAAGTATCAATCCCAACGTAAAAATATTTATTCATCAATTTGAGAATTATTTTTTTCCCCAAGTACAGAATTAAGTACAATCTACTTAATTTTATGATGCAGGTGTTCCCAGCATGTACCAAGATATGAATAATTAATAAGGTTGCATGGTTTTGCAGTCTGACGGTTTTCATTTCACTGTTGTTGATTTTGTCATATTTAGTAGCCTGTTGTTTTGTAATGTCTGGAGTTCGTTTTCTATGCAAATTTATCAGCTTTTGTTCAAAAAGGTTTGTTTGTGTTTTTGCAGCTCAGTCTGGTTCCTCGAAGCATTATTTATGTTGCATCACAGATTAGACCACATGCATTCAGCCCTTCATGTAAGCTGTTTGAAATTTGCCTTAAGGTAAGTCTTCAAAAACTTTAGAAATAGCTTATTTCAGTTATTTCAATTCATCAAACTGGGGAGTAAAAGTTTAAAGTTTTACCTAATTTACAGTTAACTATTTTAATTATTGCACTGTGCTGAACATACTTTACCTAATTTGGCATTCCCACTCAAAAATAAACAGCCTGTTAACAATTACAGTGGCATTAAAATTACCCCCATTAAAAGTTTGGGAACCCTTGGTTCTTAATACTGCATGGTTACCTGGATGATCTATGACTGTTTGTTTGTTTGTTTGTTTGTTTGTTTTTTGTGATGGTTGTTCATGAGTCCGTTGTTTGTCATAAACACTGCTCTTCAGAAAAATCCTCCAGGTCCTGGAGATTCTTTGGTTTTCCAGCATCTTTTGTATATTTTATTTGTATATTTTATAAAAATCTTACTCAGGACAGTACTAAAAAAAACAACAACATGCATTTTGTATGATCTCTCTTATTTTGTTAAAATTATGCACATTTCCACATATTCTGCAAGGGGTTCCCAAACTTTCACATGCCACTGTACATAGAAATCTCTCATTATCCAATATCATCACCAAATATTGGATTGTTTTCTTTCAATTAGCAAGGGTTTTGCATTTCCTTTTTGAAACTGGTTGAGTTTATGCACCTCAGTTTTTGAGTGAAAAAAGCATTTGTGGATCATTTCGGCAATGTTCGCTCAAAAACTAAAGTGCATGAGCTCAAATCAAAGAGGCCTTCAATCAGTTCCAAAAAGAAATACAAAATCTGTGCTAACTGAATGAAAACAGACTGATAATGATCCAATATTTGGTAATAATATAGCATAACAAGAAATTTATAAGCGATTTTTTGCATAGGACAGTCATTTTTGACTGTAAATACTAATGTAACAAGGTGGGAGGAAAAAAATCCCAAAAACTATCAGAATGTCTTTGGTAGGTTGTTATGTGTAAATCAGAAAAATTTAGTCCAATGTTATAACATTAACTAGCATTTCAGGGAAAAAGAAAATCCTCTCCGGAACACAACATGAAGGCTTAAAAAATGCATTACAGTAAATCAGACTTATTTTTTGGTGCAAGGTGATTTCTCTTAGCGAGGAGAGTTTCCTTTATAAGATATTCAATTATTGCCTTGCACAAGTAAACATAATTTTAAATAAAGTTATGATTTTTGTTTCTAGGAGAATACATTTAAAATGATACAGTTGTGCAATCCACAAATAAAGTTTGCTTGCAAAAAGCTTGCAACTCCGATCATCCGTGTTTGTGGCCTGACTCGTGACATTCTACTAAAGGCCGCTGCATTATCTATTAGGTTTTCTGCTGCTTTTTTTTGTTTCGTAGATATGCTTTGTTGCATTCTGTCCTTGGAGAAAACAACAACAGACACTAGAAGCTGGCAGGTTGTAGGGTGTTGTTACAGTAATCGTGTTTTTAGCAGAGATTGTTGTTTTCAGTCCTTGGGGATGCGAGCATATTCCACTGCCGGCTGAGAGAGCTCCATTTCAAAGTCCTCTGCTTCGCTTCAAGCACTTTTGTATGGAAATTGGACAGTATTTTCCCATTGAAAACCACGGGTCACCGCCTGCCTCCTCACTTATCGGAAGACGTGGCCATGAGAGTTTGTAAAGTATTTCAAAGAGCCAACTAGTGCACTATCAAATGGAAATCTGAGTCATTTGAAGGACAAAACGAGAGCGACTGATGTGGTTTGATCATCTTTTATTAACATCTCAGATCTGTGATGTAACACGGTCTTTGCGTTTGTTTTTCAAAACTAAATACTAGTCGTGTTATATGGGTCCAAGACACTTTTAAAAGCTTCCAGAGTTCTAGTTTCAAGAAAGTGAAGGCTTTCTTTATTAGTTTCAGCACAAACGCTGACACGTTGGCACGTCTGCTTTGAAAATGAAGCGGGACTCTAAATAATAAGCCAGCGGATGAGTGTGTAACTGAGCACAGGCTTCAGTCGGAGAGCTGTGAGTCAGACGGCGAGCAAGTGGGAGCCATCTTCTATATTCCTAATACAAATCACATCAAGACGAGTTTGACACTGTCTTTACTGCCAATATGAGCTTTGAAACAAACCTGAAGTTGGAGACAAAGCATCTTGATTGAAAAAGTCTTCCAAGTGTCATAAATCAAAGAGTGTAGAATACTTTTGTATGCTTTTTCTTTGTCTAAGTCGCAGACGGTACGCCTACGGATCGCCCACTGTCTGTCTGCTGACCGTCTGATGCACATAAACAACACCAGTCAGCGATTCTTCAGTCGGGAAAGCTAGGATCTGATCAGCTGATTTTATGCCACTGCCACTTTTCCTTAGTTTGCATTTACTCTAAAGTCTGGCTAGATGTAAAGCTGGATTTTCTAGGACTGCCAAATTGAACTGATGTAATGTGTAGAGGAAATTAAAACAGGAATAACCGCTAATAACTGCTAATCTGTTGAGGTTTCGCCAAACATTGAAACTGGGAAACGTTCCAGAATAAAGATTTGCAAGTTTACCCCGTCACTGCAGTATATTTGCTGTTGGTTTATCGGCTTACATTCATTAGCTATAAATAAATAAACAAACAAACAGAGCGATGCATTAACCATTTAGTGGTTTGAAGTTTGCATTACCTATACAGAGAAATGGACATCAGGGTCATTCCAAGTCAAATCAACCAAATTTCAAAAACTTCCCCCGCTCAATTTTTTGATTTTGCAGATATTTTTTTCTGAAGAAAGACACACATGTATAGTGATGAAAGCCAAAATATTAAATGTCATGGATGAATATTTACTGAGCAACCCACTATTTTGTAGAAAGAGGTCAAAATGGCCATTTTCACTAGAGATTCAGTGTCAAGTTGTGGAGGGTAAAAATGACTTCAGAAAGATGGCAGCATATTATATTGTTTTTACACAGATGGAGGGCCCTGAAATTATGATTCCAAAAGAAAAGTGTATTAAAAACTAGAATCTAACATCATATGGCAGTATCTTTAATACTTCTTGAGTTATAGGAATATTTATGGCACTCAGACGTATGTTCAATGCAGTTGTCTTGAGATGCATCTCTAGTTTCAAGACTATTTGTTCTTCAGACATTCCTCTTTAAAAGAAAAGTAGTATCATATTTTTTTTAAACTGAAAATGTGTATATTTTAACAATTTACACCTGGGGCCATTTGAAATTCCAATATCTCTGGAACTGAATCTCATATGGCATTTAAAATAAAGATGTCAAAAGGAAAGTTTGTTAAGACCCAATATCTAAAAGGGCATTAAGATATCTTTAATACTTCCTGAGTTACAGGCATGCAAACTTTGGAGAAAACCTTGAAAAGTGCTGTTTCCCCATTTTTAAATGGTCACCATTGGCACATAATTCAACAAAGATTGCTAAAGTCAACAGATTTTACTAATAGAACTACCAATCTCTGTGTAAAAACAAGATAAAGATGCTACCATCTTTCTGAAGTCATTTTTATCCCCCTGTAACTTGACTCTGAATCTAAGGTGAAAGTTGCCATTTTGACCTCCCTCTACAAAATAGTGGATTACTCAGTAATTATTCATCAATGACATCTAGTATTTTGGCTTTCATCACTATACATGTCTATCTTTCTTCAGAAAAAATATTAGCAAAATCAAAAATTTGAGCTGGGGAAGTTTTTGAAATTTGTTTGAGTTGACACGGAATGGCCCATCAGTGTTTATTCAGAAAGTTATAAACCCCTTTAAACATTGCAAAGAAACATTGAGCATGAAAAAAAAACTGTATATTCCATTTATAATTCTGATTACAAAGCCTATCAGATCTGTTATACCTCAAGAATGCAACAGTTGAGGTCCAGAAACAAAAATCACATTTATTTTCTCCATAGAAATGCTGATTTTAACAGTATAGGCAGTCATTAATGAAATCATAAACCCCTTAAACTTTCCAAAGAAACTTTAAGCTTTGAAAGTTGTATATTTTATTCATATTCCGGATTTCAAAGCCAATCTAAAGAACACAACAGGTGTGTTCCCCAAATAAAAATCCACTTATCCCATTTATTTTCTCATTGAAGAAGATGGCTTTTAACAGTAGGTAGCAATTATTTTCCCTAGTCTGCATTTAGTCAAATGTCTGAGTAGATGTGAAGCTGACTTTTCTAGGACTGCCAAATTGAACTGATTTAATATTTAAAAGAAATTTAAACAGGAATTATTCAACAAAAGTATTTTGTGCATTATATTTTGATATTGCTCAATACTTGGAGGGTTTTATTATTTATTTATTTATTTTTTGTCACAGAACAGCTAATCTGTTAAGATTTAGCCAAACCTTGTAACTGGGAAATGTTCCAACATAAAGCATCCCAAGCTTACTGTCTTTGCAGTATATTTGCCACTGAGTTATTGGCTTACATTCATTTGCTTTAACATATATAAGCAAGCAAGCATGTAAATAAATACATTTATTTATGTTTTAACACCATATTAGCAACAATGGCTGTATTCGTGGCAACAATAACAGTATCATTTCACTACATCATTTATAATAATACATTATTTTCATAAGAAGCAATCACAATACAAAAACATACAAGTAACAATAATAGTACAGATAAAAAAAAAATCATATAGAATCGTATCAATGATAAAAATTGTTTTAGTACACATTCTATTAAAATGTTTCACACAAGTAATAAACTGGTTCCCCTTTTCAATAAATATGAATGAGTGAGCCTTGAATGTCCAGTTCGACATTTTATATGCAACCTGGTTACATCTATTTTCAAACCAGTAATTGCTTCTTTTACATACTACTGGATTAATCTCAGAAAATTTGATGTATATGTATTCATTCCATTTGCCATTTATTATTAATGTACAGATTCAATATAGGCTTTTTATCAGATACTGGAATATTACATTTTGTTATTTCCAGTTAAAGAGCTCCCTTATGCTTTAGTAAATAAATAAAATAAATATTGCTAAATAAATAATAATAATAAAAATACTGTTAAATAAACAATCAAACAGAACAACGGACAAGCCATTTATCTGAAGCATTTCAAAGAAGTTTGCAAAGCCCTTATATCCAGATTATTTTTCAATGCGGAAGTAAGCTGTTTTCTGGTAATGTGTTAGACGTCCGGTTCATAATCCACCACAGGGAAATAACGAGAAGAATACTGAAATGCAGTAAACGGTAAAACAGTTTGCACTACAAACCAGTGTGTTCATAATAATATGGTAGGATACACCAGTTTGCAATATCAAGCAGCAAAACAAGCTTTTTGTGCAGCTAAAAAAGTTAAAGAGTGCAACAGTTGAGTTCCAGAAATAAAAATCCCATTTATTTTCTCCACAGAGAAGCTGATTTTAACCGGTGGTGACATATTTTCCAATACAGACCAAAATGGGCTGCGTAGTTCACTTTTTCATAAAAGACATTAAGTACTCAGTCTTAAACCTCTTTGCTTTAAATCAAAGTCATAATGTAATTCATATTGATTCATGACTTAGGCATTTTAAACTGTTCTGTAATAAAGAGCTCTATGAGAAAATGAATGAGAAAAAAACACCTACACAGAGGCTGGTGGAAATGTCTGAGTACTAATGAGTCAGACTTTCCAACTTTTCACTTAAAATGGATAAATTATCCAAAAAACGAGCATTTAAAATTGGACTTCCAATTTGGAAAATGTTCACGGCGCAGGTGTATGATGCCATGCCAGCAATTCACTTTTAAGCACGTAAAAATGCATCAGTGAGTCATTAAATCACAATAAGGCCTGTTCTGCAAATGTCTGATAATCACACACTTGCAGAACACATGCCAGCATTGCCATTTTGTTCTTAATACATTATATTCCAATCATAAGACAACAGAATGCTATCTGGTCGGATGTCTGAGATAACAAGAGAGTACCACATCAAATTTGTAATGGAGCGCAATATACATGCAGACGTGGAAATCAGTCTGCCAAAAACACTCACAGGTCAGTGTGCAAGAGAACATGCATTTTCAATATGAACAGGTTAATATCCAGTGTTGGGGAAAATTACTTTTAAAAGTAATGCATTGCAATTTTGCGTTACTCCCTGAAAAAGTAACTAATTAGATTAGTTACTTTTTATGGAAAGTAATGCGTTATGTTACTTTTGTGTTACTTTTTAAATCTGGGCAGGACTTGCTTCTTTGTTTTTGATACAAAACAACTCTAATGTAAAAGCCCTTTTACACCAAAAGTGAAATGAATTCATCTTAGGCTGAAAGAAAAGTACATTTATGCAGGAGATCACTCTTCAGCTATAAAAAAAAATAAGGACAAATGTTTATCTAAAGTAATTTTTGATTCACATATAATTTACTCACCCCGTTGTCATCCAAGATGTTCATGTCTTTCTTTCATCAGTCATAAAGAAATTATGTTTTTTGAGGGAAACATTTCTACATTTTTCTCTATATAATGGACTGATATGGTGCCCCGAGTTTGAACTTCCAAAATGCAGTTTAAATGTGGCTTCAAATGATCCCAAATGTGGTTGCAAACGATCCCAGCTGAGGAAGAACGGTCTTATCTAGCGAAACGATCGGTTATTTTCATTAAAAAAAAATACAATTTAATTACTTTTTAATCTCTTTCTCCCCCTGAACTCTGTGTATTCTGGTTCAAGACAGTTAGGGTATGTCGAAAAACTCCAATCGTATTTTCTCCCTCAATTTCAAAAATAATTTCAAAATCACCCTACATCGCTGCAGAAGTTCCGACCCAGTCTTTGCAAAGTGAACATGCAAAGATCATCAAACACCCTTAACAAAAAAGGTAAAACAGTGATATAGGACTATTTTGAAGTTGAGGGAGAACATGAGATGGGAGTCTGTCATGAACCGGAACAAAACCAGTCCAGGCAGAGTAAGACAAGACAACTGCATTTGGGATTGTTTAAAGCCGCATTTAAACTGCATTTTGGAAGTTCAAAATTGGGGCACCATATCAGTCTATTATATGGAAAAAAAAAAAAATACTAAAACGTTTTCCTCAAAAAAAATTTCTTTACGACTGAAGAAAGAAAGACATGAACATCTTGGATGACAAGGGGGTGAGTACATTATCTGTAAATTGTTGTTCTGGAAGTGGACTTCTCCTTTAATACCAAAGAACATTTCCAAAGCCTTGGTAAATAACTAACCTGGTAGTAATCAAAGATTTCCAAAGGACACCTAATCTAGCACAAGCAGAGCATAATTTAGCACAGTGTCTATTCTTACTCAAATTTCCAATGCATTTGTCCTTTGCACATTTCCCAAGAATACCACCAGGAGACTTTCCTTTGGAGGTCATTGTAGTGTTTTTGAAGCCCGAATCATGGAGAGCTGATGGGGACAGATCACATGAGAACTCATGAAACAATCGAAAGTCCCTGTGCACCAGGTTCACTCACAATCTGCCCAAAGTTTTATGCTGTTGTGCCAGATTTGCATTGGTGCCATGCATGGAAAATTGGCCCTGTAAGTTCTGAATCCACTGTAAATGTCTTTTGAGACATCTGCACATCCTGTAATCAATTGTAGGACACAAAGTAGCACAAATCAGCAACACATTTAGAAACCAAGCATTTAAAATATAGGTAAAAAGCATTAATTAATTAGCACCGATCTTAATAAACAACACTTTTAGTAAGATGTTTAGTATCAGAAGAACCGACAAGGGTTTTGACCCACATTCCAGCTGGCAATTGTCAGCTGGCTGAAAATGACTTGTTATTTCAGGAGACAGATGCAGACATTCAGACCAAACAATGGAAACTGTAGTAGTCTTGATTAAGGTTACCATCAAATTTCACCCTATTATGCGAAACCATGAAAAACGCAACCTGGAATCCAGACTGTGCTTAATTCCACTGGTCTGCACATTGTTAGAGAAAACAAATAACTAATTCTTCATTATGTTAATGGAACCTCTGGAGAAAGCCGTGTTAATGAGAGCAAATTAATTTTTAATTTTGAAAGAAAGTCCAATACAGTGACCAGAGTTGAAAAAGTGAGTGGAATAACCAAATGGAGGACTTATATTGAGTTGAAGTTGACATTAAATTAAAATGAATCTATTTACTTAAATTTAAATGCAGACATTTATCAACGCATGTTATCTGATTGAAAAAATTATCATAAGTACTCCCGGTTTCACAGACAATGCTTAAGCCTAGTCCCAGACTAAAATGTACGTCTAAACTGTTTTAACTGAAAGAAACTTGCACTGACTGATCTTAAAATATATCAGTGTCTTTGCAGTGTCTCCAGTAATGTTTTTATCTAAGGCACACTTCTAAAAATTACTAACTGAACTATGGCCTAATCCTGGCTTAGTCTAAGCCCTGTCTGTGAAACCAGGCCATAATATTTCTAGTTTCCTTTTCAGCTGTTGATTCATACAGCAAGTCACACAGACTGTTCATTTATGACAGGAAGGTTTCAGCAATAAATGCACACAAGAAACATGACCAATGAGGTTAAAAGCCTCAAAAGTGAGAGCCGGTGATATATTCATGAACAAGTACACATTTACTATTAAGCATTAACATTAACCAGCTTTTAACTAATGCATTAATTATTAATAAGATTTCAGAAAGTGTGCATTATAGTGATGCGCGGGTCGTCTCGTAACCCGCGGACCCCGTGGGTAACCCGCGGATCGGGTTGGGACGGGTAAAGAAATTGTCACTTTATTTGCAGGGCGGGTTGGGGCGGGTCATTAAAAACAAAATTAAATAAAAAATCCATGTATGTTGCGTGCAATTCCCTATAGCCTATATTAAATATTTGGGAATATCTATTTTCATATTTTATTAAGTTCTTTGATAAGGTTACGTCACGTGACAAGTCACGAAAGCGCCAAGCAGCTACCACTGCCAGTCACAACAAAAACAAAGAAATAAAAGTGAAGATGGAAGACGAGGTGCGGGAGAAATTGAGGTCGGGAATTTACATCATTAATGATCATTAATCAAAAATGATTCTCTGTATCCCAGCCACAAGCGCATCAAGCGAGCGCACATTCAGCTCTGCTGGCCGGGTGCTGGAGTCCAGGCGAAATAGATTAAACCCCGGTACAGTGGATGCCATTCTTTTTTTGCACAGCGAACGTAAAAACGCTAAATGAACATTTCCGTGTGATAAATGAAAAAAAAAATGTCAGTGGTTATTTAGCGTAGGCTGTAAACTGTAGGCCTGCCCTATACAAATCTAAAATAAAAAATTGTTTAGCCTAGATTACAAACGCTGCTTTGTAAATGTTTAAAATGTGTATCATTATCTTGTTATTAATATGACCTGATTTATCGTTCATATTCATAATCATATGTTGTTGCCAGTTTACAGGGCGATGTTTCCAAGCACTTTCAGGCTGAAATAAAGGCTGTTTTCATTTGAATTTCAATGCCTAGTATGTCTATTTAATGGTCGCAGGTGCGGGGCGGGTTGTAAAAATAGATACAGTGGTGCGGGGCGGGCTGGGGCGGGCTGGGGCGGGCTGGGGCGGGCTGGGGCGGGCCAAATAATTTCATAAAAGCGGGACCCGCGGGTTGGAAAAATACCCGACCCGCGCATCACTAGTGCATTACCTTCAGGAGTACCTGAACACCATGTATAGTGACTAGTGACATATATATATATATATATACACACACACTCAATACTTGGTAGGGGCTCCTTTTGCTTTAATTACTGCTTAATTTGGTGTGGCAAGGAGGTGATCAGTCTATGGCACTGCTGAGGTGGAATGGAAGCCCAGGTTTCTTTGACAGTGGCCTTCAGCTCATTTGCATTTTTTGGTCTCTTGTTTCACATTTTCCTCTTGACAAAGATTGATTCTCTATGGAGTTCAGGTCTGGTGAGTTTGCTGGCCAGCCAAGAACACCAACACAATGGTCATTTAACCAACTTTTGGTGCTTTTGGCAGTGTGAATGAAATCAGCATCTTTAAAAAGCTGGTCAGCAGAAGGAAACATGAAGTGCTCTAAAAATTGGTAAACGGGTGCAGTGACTTTGGCTTTCAAAAAACACAGTGGACCAACACCAGCAGATGACATTGCACTCCAAATCATCACAGACTGTGGAAACTTAACACTGGACTTCAAGCAACTTGGGCTATGAGCTTCTCCACCCTTCCTCCAGACTCTAGGACCTTCGTTTCCAAATGAAATACAAAACTTGCTCTCATCTGAAAAGAGGACCACTGGGCAACAGTCCATTTCTTCTTCTCCTTAGCCCAGGTAAGACGCCTCTGATGTTGTCTGTAGTTCAGGAGTGGCTTAACAAGAGGAATACGACAACTGTAGCCAAATTCCTTGACACGTCTGTGTGTGGTGGCTCTTGATGCCTGGATCCCAGCCTCAGTCCATTCCTTGTGAAGTACACCCAAACTCTTGAATCGATTTTGCTTGGCAAGCCTCTCGAGGCTGCGGTTCTCTCAGTTGGTTGTGCATCTTTCTCTTCTACCCTTTTTCCTTCCACTCAACTTCCTGTTAACATGCTTGGATGCAGCACTCTGTGAACAGCCAGATTCTTTGGCAATGAATGTTTGTGGCTTACCCTCCTTGTGAAGGGGGTCAATGATTGTCTTCTGGACGACTGTCAGATCAGCAGTCTTCCCCATGATTGTGTAGCCTAGTGAACCAAACTGAGAGACCATTTTGAAGTCTCAGGAAACCTTTGCAGGTGTTTTGAGTTGATTAGCTGATTGACATGTCACCATATTCTAATTTGTTGAGAGTGAATTGGTGGGTTTTTGTTAAATGTGAGCCAAAATCATCACAATTAAAAGAACCAAAGACTTAAACTACTTCAGTCTGTGTGCACTGAATTTATTTAATACACAAGTTTCACAATTTGAGTTGAATTACTCAAATAATTGAACTTTTCCACGACATTCTAATTTATTGAGATGCACCTGTATACCTGTGCAGCTTATGACTGGTTTTGTGGTGCAGGGTCACATATAAGAAGATTACAAGCAATTTTTGTAGACAAGTCATATTTCATCAACTTATTTTTGTTCAGTTAGCACAGTTCCAAATCAAAATATAAATCCTGTGCTAACTGAAAGAAAAGTAACTTGCAAAAGCATTAAATCCAAGATTTGGTGATTAAAATAGCAAAACAAGAGATTAACAAGCAATTTTCATTTTTGACCAGGAGCACTACTTTAGTAGCCTTCCTCACAGGTGACACCAGCTGAACAGAAACCGAGCAAAGTACATTTCTGTTCAAGAAAACAAACATTTTTGTCTGTTGTAAGCATGACATGAACTGATTAATTTTTCACAATAAAAAACAGGAAATTCAGAAAGTAAGTCAGATCAGTTTTGAGTTCATGTTGATTTTAAGAAAAAAAATACTATGTGAAACTGATTATCTAATTTGTACCTCCTTTTCAATTCTTGCCAAATTTCTATAGCATCAAGGACACTGTTGAGAAATTCCTACTAAAGAGAAGTGCAAAATCTAAAGTGCTTTCACTCGTTTCTCCTATTCATTAGACTGTAATTGGTTTTTCATTCTATATGACGGCTAATGTTAAGATTATGTGCTGCATAATAGCAAATGAGCTTTCCCTGTAGACTACAAAGTACGATTGGGTGAATTTATTGCACTATAATATACAGCGATCTCAAGCACACTTGAACAATACGAAATGCAGCATCAGCAGTTTTGAAAGCCAGAAGACAAGTCCTTAAATTTTTCTTGAGCGAGTCAAAGGGAGTGTATACATTTATGGTGTCTTAACTCTTAATTAAGTAATTGTACTCTTTACTTAAGTAAATCAATTTAACCATTTGCTTAAGCCCTGCTGTAATTTAGGTTGACCCATAAAACCTGCTTTGCAAAGGCCTTCATTCAATAAACTTTTATTCATACTGAGGGCATCTTCTAGGCTTAATGAGTGCCAAATCCACGCTAAACCTTACAAAGAAACCCAATGATGTAATTTAGAACCCAAAGTCCAGGGTTTTCACTTAAATTGTTAAGCATCCAGTAAAATGAAGTACACTATAGATCTTTTTGGATCTCTTCAGTGTTGGGGGTAACATTATAAGTAATGCAAGTTTAAGACTATTTTTTTTTAGACAAGTTTAAGTGACTAGTAAAGCAAGGGTGTAGAATTTAGTAGGGACGCTAGGGACAGCGACTACCAAATTGTATAATTTTGATCAAACATCTAAATATATGTGTATGTAACCATTGTTGTTGTAATTTCAGCCATGTCTGAAATAGGTTATACCATTGATGAAGTACATAAAAGTTAATATGCAAGAAAAGTGTGCGTTTTCAAGGACGCACATTTAATACATGGGCAGAGTAAGAACAGGTAGCTGAAGAGTTTAAAACGTGTGCTCAGTTCAGTTGAATGATAAATAGAGATACCCTCTAACTTTATGTCATGCCAATTGTGTTCATCTGCTTCTCCCATTTGTTCTTTTTATATGGACTATTGCTCTATATAGACTAATACAATGAGAAACAACAATAATTTCTCAAATATCTATTACAGTATATAACAGTGTAACAGCATTCATTTCAATGGTATGAGATGACTGTGTGCTTCCAACTGATTTCCTATTGTACTGTCACCAACTGAAGTGCAGTGGTCTAACTATTAAAATATAGTGAATTAAGCTATAAATGATCATAATGCACAATATTTCCATTTAACGTAAAAAAAAAGCATAGTCCATTGTGTCGCAAAATGATTTGAAGCGTTCCAGTTGGATCACATATTGCTTTGATTGAATCATTTGACTTCAAAGCGTGAATCATTTGATTTAGATCGGGACTTAGGAGAAATCATGAATCATTTGATTTACACTGCCGCTCAAAAGTTTGGGTTCAGTAAGACTTGTTATGTTTTTTAAAGTAGTCTCTTATGCTAATCAAGGTTGCATTTATTTGATCAAACATACAGAAAAAAACAGTAATATTACAAAATGTTATTAGAATATAAAATAAAGATTTTTATGTTAATATACTTTAAAATATAATTTATTCTTGTGATGCAAAGTTGAATTTTCATCAGCTGTTACTACAGTTTTAAGTGTCACATGACCCTTCAGAAATCATTCTAATATGCTGATTTATTATTAGAATTATCAGGGTTGGAAACAGTTGTGCAAATATTTGGAACCTTTTTTTTTTTTTACTGACCCCAAACTTTTGTACAGTAGTGTATATTGTTAGAAAACTTTTCCATTTTAAATAAATGCTGTTCTTTTTAACCTTTTATTGATCAAAGAATCCTGAAAAAAAATGTCAGCGGTTCCAAAAAAAATATTAAGCAGCACAACTGTTTTCAACAATGATAATAGATCAGCATATTACAATGATTTATGAAGGATCATGTGACACTGAGGACTGGAGTAACAGCTGATGAAAACTCAGCTTTGCACCACAGGAATAAATTATATTTTACAGTATATTAAAATAAAATCCATTATTTTATATTGTAATAACATTTTGCAATATTACTGTATTTTATTTCTGTATTTTTGATCAAATAAATTCAGCCTTGATGAACATAAGAAACGTCTTTAAAAAAAAATCTTACTGATCCCAAACTTTTGAGCAGCAGTGTAGATTGGAACTTTAGAGCAGGTTTGCGAATCACTTTGTGAAATGAATGATTCATGTTTAATCGTGAATCATTCAATTTAGATCGCAAAAGAAAGAACGAAAGAAAAAATCCACAAATACAAACCATGGTTTTATTATAGTAAAAGTGTACCTATGTTTGTTTTTTGAAAAAAAATCTGACCAAAATGTCCGTAGCAATATCCAGTGACTACTAAATTGTCCAACTGTCCCTGTGTTGTGAGAAATCAGGAGTAAGTGCAGAGGTGTGTGCCATGTAAACATGATGCTTAACAGTAGTTCTAGGCTAAATGTGAACATGCATTTACTTATCTCGCTTGCACTAAAACAGATTTAATATTCCTTAAAGTTAATACAAACAGAGAAAAAAGCAACTCAGAATATCATGCAAGCTTACATTAATTAAATGTTAACACACACAAAAAACCTGTACATATTGAATCCCATTTTATTAACCAGTGTCTTTGCTGTTGACCTTTAATGATCCAATTCAACTGAACACAAAAACGAATAAAGGTAAACACAACAATTGTTCCATTTTTTTTTTTTTTTTTTTTTTTTTTTTTTGAGGAGAAACTGTTGAGTTTTCTTCTCTTGCATCTTATTCTTAATGCAATCCAGAAAGGTTTATTTGAGTGTGAATTGACATTTCCTTCAGCCTGAGGTGTATTTATTTCACTTTTGGTGTGGAAGGACTTTTTACATTAAAAACAAACAAGAAAGCTCTGCCCAGATGAGAAAGAGTAATGCAAAAGTAATGTAATGCAATTAGTTATTTTCCCCCAAACCCATTGCTCTTCACAGACCAAAACAGGGTTCGTACAGATACTGTAAAATGAAATTCCAGCACCTTCAAGGACTTTTCAAGCACTACTTTTTTCAAGGACTTCAGAGATCTCACTTATCAAACAATGTAATCCATTTCAAATTCTGAAAAAAAGAGAAAAAGAGAAATAAAAATATACTAGTAGAAAAATGGCAAAAACAAAGTTAGGCACATGCAAAGTATTTCTACTAAAGTATTACAAAGTATACTACACTTTTACTATAGTAAAACCACTGTTAATTTTCTTACAGGATTTGTATTTGTGTATACTTTTTTAAATAACTCCACTGCATAGTTTGATGTTTTCTATACTGTTTAAGAAAAAAAAAAATTAAAAAAAGAAAGATTCGCAAAATTGTCAGAAATCCTGATCTCAAACAAATTATTTGTCAACCCGCACCAAAGTTCCAATGTAAAGCAAATGATTCGCGATCCACATGCTGAAGTTTTCAAATTGTGTATTGCTAATCATTTGATTTGAATCATTCAATTCGCTAAATGATTCACAAACCCGTTCTGATCCAAATCAAATGCTTCGTGACGTGCTCTGAAATCCCAACCTGAATCAAATGATCAAATGATCAATGAAATGATACGCAAAGGTCCAATCTAAATTAAATGATTTGCGATCAACATTCCCAAGTTTTCAAATTGTGTATTGCTAATCATTTGATTTGAATCATTCAATTCGCTAAATGATTCACAGACCCATTCTGATCCAAATTAAATGCTTTGTGACACGCACTCCGAAGTCCCAAACTGAATCAAATGATACGCAAAGGTCCAATCTAAATTAAATGATTCGCGATCTACATTATTACGTTTTTAAATTGCGTATTGCTAATCATTTGATTTGAATCATTCAATTCGCTAAATGATTCACTAAGCCGTTCTGATCCAAATAAAATGCTTCGTGACATGTGCCCTGAAGTCCCAACCTGAATCAAATGATAATCAAAGGTCCAATTGAAATTAAATGATTCGTAAACCACATTCTTAAGTTTTCAAATCGTGTATTGCTAATAATTTGATCTGAATCATTCAATTCACTAAATGATTCAAGAACCCATTCTGATTCAAATCAAATGCTCGGTGACACATGCTCCAAAGTCCCAACCCGATTCAAATGATACGCAAAGGTCCAATCTAAGTCAAATGATTCATGATACGTGATCCGTTTGCAGCGTTTGAAATAGTGAATTATTTTGCGAGGCAATGGTTTAATGGATTCTGATTTTTGAAAAGCTACGTTTCACCCATCACTACGAGCTTTTTAAAATCATTACAAGCGATGTTGAAATTCTAAAACGAATGGCTCTTTTATTTGATTTTGACCTGGTTTTTGTCAAGTGAATCGCTTGAAATGAATGATTAAAATCACAAGTTTGAATCAATCGAAGTGGTTCCAGCGTAAATTACTCAATTGATTTGGTTCACCTGTTCTTCTTTTCGCATCTTCTGGCATGTTTACACGACACTGTCAGTACTACTGTGAAAAAAACAACAACAAAAAACTATTTGTAGAGTTAACTTAAAATAATTTGTTTCCCTACAGCCTTAAAATTTCAAGTTCAGTCAACTCAAATAAGTTTAGCCGACTTGAAATGTTAAGTTGTACTAAGTACCAACTTAGATATTTGAGTTGACTTAACAAAACATTTGGTTTCTTAAACTTAAAAGCTGGGTAAGTTACCCAGCTGCCTTAAAATTTTAAGTTGAATCAACTTATCTTTAAATAATTTAAGCACTTATCAAGTACCTCTTCAGGAATATTGCTATTTTCAAGGGGTTTTTTCAAGGGGTGCCATTGCAAATATTATACTTTATTCAGAAAAAGGTGATTCATTTGGAAGCTTCCTAAAGGAATAGCTGTCAGCAGTCATCCAATATCCACTGATGGCTTCATCAAACTGGATGTGGACATCACAAATGAATCTCATTCGCACTTTGACACGGATCGAATGACGTGTATGTTGCGCATCTTCGCTCTGACGCTTCTTAACAAAAAAGGAATATAAAACCAACAACAAAAAAGCAAGAACAGCCTCATTTGGGGGAGAGACCAGTGCACAATTATGTAATATAGAAGCCATTTTCAGCGCAGGATATTTCTCTGGTCCTTGTCTGTACGGCAGGACAAAAGAATTAAATTTGCATTTAAATAACCTCTTTCATCCTCGTAAGGAGCCAAAAATGACTGAGGTAAACTCGAATCTCTTTCTCAGCTGCTCCCCGAAATGATACGGCTCACAGCGACACCAAATTTAACGCCCTTCCCAAATCTACCTTTACAAGCCTCGTCCCGTATCAATGCACGTGGATCACTAAATCGCCACCTGACGCCTTTAATCTGCTTTGTCAGGTTACGGAAGCTCCTCAGAAGTCTGTGTTTAGAATATGACGGCTTATTCACGGCTAAATCCCTGCTCGCTGCTAATCTCAGCTCGTGAAACCCGAAAAGGCTTAATCACCTTATGCCACTAACCAGATCACACTCAGAACGCTGATGATAATGACGGGACTGAACCGCTATGACACAATGATACGTGTTTTTTTTTTTTTTAGGATCTCGATATTATCATTATAAAGGAAACATCATTATATTCTTCAAAGCCAAGCAGTAATGGCCTCGGATAACTCAGGAGGGAGAGATTCCCTAACAAGCCCATCTCTGAGGAGAATTCACCAGAGACCTCATTGAGGAACTGACGGTCAGCGGCTAATCACTGTTATTTTTTCATTTTCGGAAACTACATTTGGAGCAGCATACAACTAATACTAGCAGTATTTCGCCAATGTAGTATATATACAGTGTAAGGTATGTGAAGCTTAAGTATGCGTAAAATACCACAGTCACCTCTACACCTCTACAAATAAATCAAAATAAAATACACTAGGCTTAAAAGGAATAGTTTGTCTAAAAATGAAAATTTGCTGAATATTTCTTCTGATGTTTCTTCATTGAAACAATTTTAAAGAAATTTTCCATTACATCATTTGCTCACAAAGTAATAAAATTAAATTAAATAAATAAAAAAGATGAGGCTTAAAAGGAATAGTTCATCTAAAAATGAAAATTTCTTGAAAATTTCTTCTGATGTTTTTCATATGAACGATTATGGAGAA